>NC_039266.1:3395826-3431291 GCF_003368295.1 Carassius auratus
TATGATTGACATTAAGCAACAGATTCAGTTTAAGTCTGTTCCTCTAGAAAACCGATAATTTTATGGTGCATTTTCAACTTGGAGCAACTTGGACATTTTGCTAAATGTCTCCTTTTATGTTCCACAGAAGAAATAAAGCCCTGGTTTCACAGACAGTGCTAAGACTAAGCAAGGATTAGGACAAGGCTACAGTTCAAGGTTATTTAAGTATAAGTCAAGGCCATTTTTATAAATGTGTCTTAGAAAAAACATGATTGGTGCCCTCTTGTTCTTCTTTCAGATTAAACAGCTCAGGACTTACATTTTAGTCTTGAGCCTTGTCTGTGAAACCAGCGGATGGTTAACACATTAGGCAATGACCTGTAAATAATGAGAGAAAAATTAATTTTTTCAGTGAAACTAACCCTTTAAAACTTCAGGGTTAATGAGCTGCCTCAGTTATTATAAAGATGGTTTGATTTGTGAATGCACAATTACTCCGTAAGTTTCTCCGTGGCCTTCAGCTGTCAGTCCAGATGTTTAGCTGCCAGGAAATCCTTACAAACGGTGTATAAGGATGTGTTTCTGTGTGCAGAGAACGAGGAGACGGAGGGCAGCGAGGGTCAGGCCGAGTAATCTGTTTGGAGACGCTGAACTGGACGACGATGATCTCTACAGCATTGGAGCACGAGAACCAGGCAGGTTGGTCAAGAAGCTGCAAATTGTTAATATTGGCCTGTGAGAAGTCAACAAAACCAAGCATATCTCACAGGTGCATAGGTGTAAAAAGTGAAATGAAAAGCCTGTTCTCTCTCAAGCAGAGGAGCCCGAGTACCTGCTCCCTCAGGAGGCTTTCCCGTTACGGCCACGAGATCATGGACCCATCCCTCGGCCCCGGAGCCAGTGCAGGAGAAGCCCGAGTCACCCCACGTCAGCGGGAGCGAAGCCGAGAGCACGTGTCTGACTCCCATGGAGTCCTTCAGTCTCATTTCCGTCTCGCAGCTGCTGTTCTCGCCTCACTTTGCCGCCCAAGTTTTCTTTCTGCCCCATCGTAAAGGAGATGCTGTGCTACTACGCCGAGCAGGGCGACGTGCAGAATGGCCGTATCCGTGCTGATCGTACTGGGCGACCGCATCCGTAAGGAGATCGACGAGCTCACACAGCGTGAGGAAAACCACCCGCTTTTGACAGGAAGTGTAGCTTTCTTCATGTGGGCTGTATCCGAAATCAGCCCACTGTACCCCTCAAATAGGGAACAGTCATTTTTTAGTGTTGTCCGAAACCATAGTGGATGTTTTCCAGTGCACAACCGATGTACACTAAGCAGCTAGAGAAAAACTCATAATGCACTGATGCACATAATGAGAGTTCCTGCGTCTTGCCAAAAGATGGCGCTCACAGCTGAATCATCCATTAAAGGAACACTCCACTTTAAAAAAAAAAAAACCTCATTATCAAACTCCCCTAGAGTTAAATAGTTGAGTTTTACCGTTTCGAATCCATTCAGCCGATACTTGGGTCTGGCGGTAGAACTTTTAGCTTAGCTTAGCATAGATCATTGAATCTGATTAGACCGTTAGCATCTCGCTCAAAAATGACCAAAGAGTTCCTGACTTCACAACTCTTAATTTTCAGTCAGTCTTAGTACACGATGCAACTACAGAAGAGTCAAGTTTCAAATAGGAAAACTATGGAAACTCTTTGGTCATTTTTGAGCGAGATGCTAACGGTCTAATCAGATTCAATGATCTATGCTAAGCTAAGCTAAAAGTGCTACTGCCAGACCCAAAGATCGGCTGAATGGATTTGAAAACGGTAAAACTCAACTGTTTAACTCTAGGGAAGTTAAAAAAAGTGAAGTGTTCCTTTAATTGGTGTTAAAAGCACCCCTCCATGCTATAATACAACACATGTACAAATTCATTGTAAATGGACTATTAAATTGTTTAACTAGGCTTTATCCATAATTTCAATGACAGAGTTCAATATAAATCCTTTAATTTTACTACTGGAGCTGCCCATTTCAAAATGATTATTAAACAGCAGGCAAACTATGCAAAAGCGGCAGTCCTTCCATTGCCCTCACTCACTCGTTTTCATTCACTCCTTCAAGTGAACTGTATGAGTGGACTGATGTAGGTGAATATTGAATGAGGATACAGTCGTGATGTTTTAATCTGTGTGTGTTTGTGTTTCAGGAGCACTGGTACATGTCCTACATCGACCTGCTGCAGCGCTTCGAGCTGTGGAACGTCAGTAACGAGGTGATCAAACTGAGCACATGTGGCCCCATCATGTGTCTGAATCAAGCCTCCACCACCTTACACATCAACTGCAGCAACTGCAAGCGACCAATGAGCAACAGGGGCTGGATCTGTGACAGGTACCACCTCCAATCCCTGACTGTATCTGTTTTTTTTTTTGCCTTTTTCAAGTCAAAAATCAACCAAACTGTGAGTTTCAGTCCTTATTCTGTTTAAACTGTTTAAAGCTCATTTAAAGGTATATTTTTCTCTTTTAATATGGATATGGACAACTAAAATTAATAGATTTTTGTTATAAAATTTGTTGAAATTATAATCTATTACAAATGTATTATACTTTATCTTTTATGATATATTTATATATTATATACACAGTTTGGATCCACTAAATAAAATTTATATATTTAATTTTAAATTCTAATTATAAATAAATATATTATTATTAAATTGTATAATAGATGTAATAAATGTATCATGAATTTATTATAATTTCTGTACTATATATGAAATGATAATGAATTGTATTTAATCTATTAAAAATGTAAATATTATCATTTGAAAACTGCAAATATTTTTAGAGAATTTTACACTATTTTGGTTCATTCAAGAAGTAAATAAAATATCTTGTATTTAGAATTATGATTTATTTTGTATTATATATATACATTTCTATAAAAAATTATTGTTATAACATACTATTATATCACTTAATTCACTTGATTTAATTTATTTAAATATCATTGTGGAATATTCCTAAGATTTTAGAGAACTTTGCACACTTTAGGCCTACTTATAAATAAAGAAAATTTATATATTTAATTTTAAATTATAATGATAAATATTTTTGTTGTAAAATTTAAAATAAAAAAGTACAATAAAATAATTTATTATTATTATTATTATTTATAATTTATTTAATATTATATCACTTGTCAAGTAATATATATATAGATATATATATATATATATCTATATATATATATATATATATATATATATATATATATATATATATATATAATATAAATGAATTAAAATCTTGTCATTTTAAAATATGTGCAATATATTGATTGGGTATTGTATGTGTGTGTTTGAACTCTTCCTAGGTGCCACCAGTGTGCGAGTGTGTGTGCAGTGTGTCATCACGTGGTCAGAGGCTTGTTTGTGTGGTGTCAGGGCTGCAGTCACGGAGGACACCTGGAGCATATGATGGAGTGGCTGAAACAGTCCAAACACTGTCCGGCCGGCTGCGGACACCTGTGTGAATACACCTGACACACACACACACACACACACACGCAGGACTCTCTCTAGCAGAGGAACGATCACGCTGCTACTTAGGAGGAAAAATATGTAGAACTAATGATTTTATGATAATCAAACACAAAGGGAATCTGAACGCAATCATATGTGTGCTGAAAATAGTCAGCAAAGTCTTTTCTTAGTTCTTGAAGAATTTGTTTTATAAATAGTCTAATGTACATAAGAGATGTACCTGCTTTGGGAATGTGTTTCATGCATCTTGAAAATATTCTTGAAAATTGTGTAAATGCAGAACACACTGCATTGAAATCAGATTTATTTAGAAAGAAACGGTGTTGTTTAAGAATAAAGCCAGTCTTTAATTATCATCTCTGTGGGTTTGTATTTATGAAGCCACGGAAACATATTAAAAGTTACTTTTTGGGGAGCAGAATTTGATCTAAATGTAAGCAGAGTTTATAAAACAATAATAATGATTTTATTAGTTAGTAACTGTAGGGGGCTCCAAAGTCGCAAAAATACACAAAACTACATAAATTTGCTTTAAATGCTTTATTTCCAGACTGGATTCTTCTACCTTTTATGTTACACAATTACAATAAAGACTTTGTTTTCATAATTGATAGATAAGCTGATTAGCATTAAAAAATATTTTAAAATTGATAGTGTAAAAACAACAACGGAACATTTAAAAATAATTAATTGACAGTAGCTCCAATAATATGACCATAAACCTGGACATGAAACACCAGCAGAATTCATTTCTATGTGTCTTTTTGTTTTTAATCGGAGAACTAAATATTATGTTAAAAAAAGTTCTAATTTGTTACTGGATATCTTGAATTATCTTGTAGAAGTAGCAAGAACAATAATAATAACAAACTATTGTTTTGTTGCATATGCTCAGCTTTGGCCATACTTTTTTACTTACGCTCATACTGATAAAGCTATTTGAATGAACTGAACTGAATATGGCAGTTTGCATAACAAATGAATGATTGTATTTATAACATACACGGTATTTAAGAAAATATTAGACTAACAATTGTGAGTAAAGATCTTCTGAGGTTTGATTTTATGCAAGAAACTGCTTCATTATTCAGGCTTTAAATAGGCTTATTTGAAATCTAATCTAATAAAGAGGTTTGAGTCGTTGTAGAACAATAAACAGTATTTGTGCTTGCAGTATCCACACACTTCTGTGTGCACTGAATTCCTAACAGGAAGTTCAAATCCTCTGGCTCCGCCCTGTCTGACACAGCTCTGTCTGTGATTGGTCAGTTCTCTTGATGAATGTACCACGTAACTGGAGCACAGGCGAGAGATGCTCTTCGCCCGCTTGTCATTTTTGGCCGCCTGTCGTCGTCTCGGTCCTCGCTCGGTCCATCATCTCCATCTGAACTCATGTTACCGGAGCGTGCGACTCCTGCGGCCATCTGTGTTCAGGGTGGTTTTTCACCCTCCGTCGGTAAAAGCAAGTGTCCTACAAGCAGAAACACATCAGAAACACAACTTGAAAATTCAAGTTTCAAACATTTTTTTTATTGTAACGCACACTATTTTTCAAACATTTGGGGTTGCAAGATTTTTGTATGTTATTAAAGAAGTTCGTTCCGTTCAACAAGGCTGCATTTATTTGATCAAAAATGCACTAAAAATAATAATATTGTGAAATATTTCTAAATAATTTAAAATAAGTTTTCTATTGTAATATAATTTAAACTGTAATTTATTTCTGTGATGCACAGCTGAATTTTCAGCATCATTCCTTCAGTCTTCAGTGTCACATGATCTTCAGAAATCATTCGAATCATTTCTGATGATTATCAATGTTGAAAACTCATATTTTGTGGAAACCCTGATTTTTGATTTCATATAAATGATGTTCAACCAACCCATTCACAGCCGTTAGGATTCTTCCCAGTTTTGTGAGCGCTTCTCTGAAGTGCTGAGATGCTGGAGACTGTGAAGGATTTCCTTCAGACCGTCAGCTGGACAGAGAAACATGATGTGAAGTCACACGTCCACGTGAAGGAAACATTATACATGCACAGAAACAGAAGTCTTACTGAGCTCCGCCATATGAGAGTCCATCTTAGACAGCAGCTGAGAGCACATCAAGCCATCACCTACCACAGACAGACATCAGAGCGTGCATCAGTACAGGCCATTCAAATGATTTATAGTGTTGATAACATACTTCCTTCAAGATGGTCCAAACAGAAGATGCATATGGTAAGTGATAATATTCTGTGGTTTGCTGTTAGAGTCGTGCATGTTTTTTTTTTGGCTATGCAAAACCATCTTTTTTTTTTTTTTTTGATTCTCAATATAATATATATATATTTTTTTTCAACTTTTCATACTGCAGAAATAAAAGTAAAATAGTGATAAATTAAATTGTTTAAATAAAAATTCATGAAATAAAAAATAAAATGCATTATAAAATAATACTGTTAAAAAGTGATTAAATAGGAATCATGATAAAAAAAGTAAAAATATATATTAAAATAAAAATATAATTTTACTATAACAACATTTTTATATAATGCAAATTTTAATTTTAATAAACATTTATAATTGCATTTTGAATGCAAACTAAAGACAAAGACAAAGAAAGGTGTTCTGATTGATTGCAAGGTGGTTGTTAGGGTCTGGGTGGTTTGTGGGCAACCTGACAGTAGGAGTGTTTTTTTAAAAGACACTTTTAATGATTCTGGTTGTACTGCATTATTTGCAATGCATTCTGTGAATTATAAAAGCATTGGCAGGTTCAGCACACCTCGAGCGTCCTCCTGCGTGAGAGTGCTGCGTAGAGCGTGTAGTTTCCCGCTCAGCGTCTGAATGCGTTTGCTGTTCTCCTGCAGCTCCGCCTGAACTCTCTTCCAAGACATCTTCTCCTCCATCAGACATCCCTCCATCACGGCACGCAGCTCCTTCTCCTGGGTCACCTGACCCTGCAGAGACTCCACCTCCACACAACGCTACACACACAAAGAAAGTCTTAAAGATGCACAATGTAATATTGACAGCTAGTTGTAGAAATGGGTACCGCAGTCCTCACACGGGTTGCCAGATTTAACACACAGAACAGTAACGAGTTAAATTCACAATGGAAGGCAACAAGCCTTACACTGTAAGTATCTGCATTTTAATAAGTCTCTGGTCATAGAGCTTTTTATATGGATGCATGTTTTTTTTTTAAGGTTGGGTAGAATGTACAACCTCTGATCCAGTTCATTTGCTGGCTTTTATGGCTGGGGTACAGTGTTTTCAACCAACTGGCAACCCGGGCTGTTGAAATCCTATTGGTTAAATTGGCCAAAACGAAAACAACGCATGTTTTAAAGTAGAATAACCGGTTGTAGCATGTATTGTTTTGGGAGAAACAAGTATGCAAATGAAGCATGCTTTTCCTAAATATCTCCAAAGGTATTATCTGTTTATGCTTTATTGCAGACAAAAAAAATACACACAACTCCTTTAAGAGAACCACCCATTAACTACAGCAAACTTGCAGTTATTATGTGGTGGATTTATGACTGTTTTGTTGCCTGAACAGTACTGTTTTTACAACATCAGTTTTATTCATGGCAACCCTTGAGCTCAACTTATTTTGATGGACTGATTTTATAGCATGTTGTTCATTTTATTGCGACCTATTACACAACCAGATTGACTTTATACATTTACATGCAAAAAGGTAAAACCGGGTTATATAGTACAAACTCTACCTGTTTTACAAGATATGTCTTGTCTCTGCGTGCATTTTAGATTCGGTGTTGATGTCACAGTTCACACTTAATTACAAACTAGGTGCCAGTTACATGGCAATTCTCTTCCCTGACTTTAGCTACAATCATGCAATCCTCCTCAGATGCAAATGAGCTTTATGAGGTGAATGGAAGTCATGCAGTCAGCACCTTATGAAGCTGAATGGCCATTTCCTGCATCTCGGCCTCCAGTTGGTCTGCATACGCCTGCTCTAACGCATCACTGGGTGGCCGTGCATTACTGTGCCAGCGGGCTATGGCTGATGTCATCTTCCTCTTAGGACCAAACAGACTATAGCGTGAAAAGAGTACAAATAAATAAAACTATTCAAATAAAGTGATAAAATAAAAGGAAAATTATATATATATATATATATGTAGTAATAAATACATAAAATCATTTAAAGTAATGCAATTGTAAAAATAAAAAAATAAATAAAATAAACATTGTACAATACATAAAACAGTTAATGGGATCAAAAATATAAATACATTTTAATAAACCAAAAAGCACAATTTTAAGGTGATAAAAAAAAAAAACTCTGTATAAACAAAATGCAATATATATTCAAATAAAAAATATATTTACAAAAAGTTAAATAACTGAACAGGGATAACCAAATGGTAAAAAAATGTATAAATAAAAAAAGTAATATTAATGAACTGACAAAAATTAGTGATACAATTTAAAAATAATAAAAATAATTTTAATAAAATAAATGCTTCATTTATTAAAAATATTTTAATTTTATTTGATTAAAACACAAAATAATAAATAACTTTTTAATAAAGTGATCAGTTTTATATAAATAAATAACAAATAAAATAAAATAGCAAAAAGACTCACGTGATCCCGACTTCCTTGAGGTCGTTCTCAGTAAGTGTGAGGAAGATCCTCAGGTCGATGTCTTGTTCCTCCAGCAGGGGAAGGTACTTACTGAACCCGATCTGATCAAGGAACCCTGCGAGATCCTGCAACACGTTTAAATACTCTTTATCTGTGCATGTTAACTCACACACACATGCACTGAAGGGACTAGATGAACACACCTTTGGTCCAGTGTATGAAGGAGGAGGTCCAGAGGAAGACGGAGCCTCGCGGTAACCACTGCTGCTGTTTCCAGGACTCCTGCCTTTGGAGTGCTGGAGTTTGCTGGATCGACGTGGACAGCTCCTCTTTGCTTGATCAGAGTCCTGCAAACATGATGAGACGTTGAGAGAACAGTTTGCTGTGAGCTGCAGTGATGCATGATGGTTCGGACCTCGTTGCTCTCCAGTGACGCCTCCCTGCTGAGTCCGAGGAGATGAGACAGACCCTCGCTGCTGCTGGAGCTGCTCCTCATGGTGGGCATGTCGTTATCAAAGAACAGCTCATCTGCGTGCACAATCACATTGAATCGCATGTTGTCAGCAGATGCATTGCTAAGATGGACATCCTGCTGAATCTCTCACCTCTACTGCTGTTGCTCTGGCCGTCGAGCTCATTGATGGGGGAAGTGACATCACGATTGCAGATTCCTTCGCTCTGATCGCCAACGTCCCGAAACGTCACATATCCAGGGGGACTCACAGGAGCCTCTGCAGTGAAAAAACACATTATATAGATTCAACGTCCCTTTCCACTATTTTTTTCTATAAATTTTTTAAATTAAAAATAAAATAAATGTGAATATAATTTCAAAATTTACAATTTAATCAGATAACTATTTCTTTAACTATTTTGATTTTATTGAATTAAAATGTACTTTTTTAAATATTAAACATTAAATAATTGTAATTATATTTATTATATACTATAAATATTTAATTTCATAAAGTAACATTTCATTTAATATTTTTAATGCAGTGAAAAAACACTTTTCTTTGTCTGTATAAATTCAACATCCATTTCAACCATTTTATATTTTTATATAGATATTCAACTTAAAATAACTGTGAATATGCTAATAAAATAATTTCAAAATATTTACAATTTAATAAAATATAAATAAAAACATCAAATACACTTTTCTTTGTCTGTATATAGATTCAACATCCCTTTCCACTATTTAATTAAAACGTACTTTGTTTTTAAAATTAACTTCAAATAAATTTATAAAATACAAAAAATATATTTATAATTAAACAACTATTTCATTAAATGTTTAATGCAATGAAAGAACAATTTTATATATATATTTTAAATATATATAAAATTTTAAATAATAAGGTTTTCACAAAAATATGAAGCAGCACAGCTGTTTTCAACATTAATAATAATCAGATAATATCAGAACAGCAATCAGAACAGCATATTAGAATGATTTCTGAATATCATGTGACACTGAAGACTGGAGGAATGATACTGAAAATACTGATTTGATCATGAGAATAAATTCCATTTCAAAATATATACTGAAACAGAAAATAGTAATCATATATATATATAGCATATATAGTGCGAGGACCGTGTTTGGAGCCGACTCTGAAGCGTGCGATGGCTTGAGGGCCGTCGTGAATGCTGGGTCCTCTGGTTCTGCTGCGAGCTGATCGGACTCTAGGAGTCGCACTCTCTTCTTCAGACGAGCTCAGCTCATCATAGATAGCTACAGACACAGATCAGCTGGGGTTATTTTCTGCATTCACAACAAAGAAGGTCAATTACTAAAGCTAAGGTGCGCGACTGACATGATTTGGCTCTCATGACGTGCATGTCGATGAGGCTGGCGATTTTAGTGTGTCCGTACATCATAGCCAGAGCTCTCGCCGTTTCTCCCTTCATGTTCCTCTCCTCCGTCCGGACGCCCTGAATCACAAAGAACCACAAATACTGAAAACAAGCCTTTTTTAACATTTGGAGTGTAAATAGTTGCTCTGACTATGATTCAGTTATGATTATGTAGTAAGTGACACTACTTTAGCCGCTATAGCTATATTTAAATATAGCTGTATACTTTTATTTTTAAGTAAGTTTAAATAGAGAGTAAGTTTATACCAAGAAGATAAACTTAAATTTTCATTATGGATGCATTGAGTTGTCATTGTCAGATTGATGCAAATCCATAATTATTCTACATATAATCAGATTTTTGAATGTAATGTAAGTCACGTTTCGGAGTAAGGTCACACTTGCATGGTTGAGCAGGTATTGAACGATGATCTCATGGCCGGACGCAGCAGCTTCCATGAGCGGGGTGAATCCTGACAGCGGCTCTCTGTGAGGGCAAAGGTCAAAGATGTAACATGTTTACTAGATGTTTAATCAAGATTATGCCCAGAATGAAATGCTAGCATTTACTGCATGCCAAGTAGTAAATACAGAGAGTTAATGTATAAACTGAGATGTTGCTGTCACACAAGTGACGGAGAGTTATCATCTTGGAAATAAAAAGATAAAAATTCATAACTTTGGATGCAGTTCTGTGTGAGAGTGCAAAAAAGCTATCAGCAAATTTATGATCAAAATATACATCAAGAATCTGGTGATATCTCATCTAATTTATTCACCATGTCGTATTTATGTAATCTGTTCCTGTAATTTAAATAATGGCTGTTGAAAATCCAGCTTTGCATCGCTGTAATAAATTATATTTTAAAATATATTCAAATAGTTGTGTTGAACTGAAATAATATTTCACAACATCACTGCGATTTCTGTACTTTTAAAACATAAACATAGCATAAATGCAGCCTTGGTGAACATAAAAACTAACCTAATTATTCCAAACTGTTAAAAGTAAGGAAGAAGGCGAGTTCAAGAACATAGATTTTGTATAAATGAATGCACATGTTACTTACTTGATATTTGCATTGGCGTGATGCTCTAATAAGAATTTGACCATCTGCTGGTGTCCAGTAGCTGTGCTGTGCAGCAGAGCCGTCCACCCGCGCACATCCTTACATTCAAGCTGCGCTCCTTGCTAGTGTATAGAGAGATGTTAATTCAGTATTGTATAGCAAGCGCTGGCTTTTTTGCAATCTTGTAATGGTCACACAAATAGACAGCATAATGTAACTGGTTGATAAGAGCGGTTCATGTAACCCTGACCTGCAGGAGGAAGTAGGCGATGCTCTCGTTCCCGCAGCTGGCGGCGAGCATCAGAGGTGTGAGTCCTTTAGACGTGGTGGCGTTGACACTGACCCCCGTCTCCAGCAGCAGGTTAACAATGTTATCATGACCAATATATGCAGCGTACATCAGAGGACTCCAGCCGCCGACATTCTTCCCATCCAGATCCACATCTCCCCTGAATAACCATTGATCAGAATCAGACACAAGTCTGTGTGCTGGCTGCTATTGCTCATGGTTGATAAATGAAAAAGACAGATGTCTGTCTCTCTGTCTATCTCTCCATTTATCAATCATCCATCCATCTCTCTCTCTATAAATAATCTCTAGTTTAGACATATTTCTTTAAACGTCCAAGCACACTGAACGAAGAGATGTCAAAAGCTGTTAGATGGAGACATGCAAAGAATGAACAGAAGATTCTTCCTCCTGACCTGCGGATGCACTCGGACACCACATCATACTGTCCGATGGAGCATGCGGTGTGGAGGTCCAGCGGCACGTTCAGCTCCTCCGGGCCGATCAGAGCGTCTCCTCCTCCGGCCTGCCACACGGACAGACTCGCGCCCAACAGATCCGACTCACTGCTCGCTTCGTCGCTCAGCTCAGACATCCTCCTCTGGAAATGAGGTGGGATATTTAATTTTACAATTATGTGCAATAATAGTAGCTAAAAACGTATGTATATCAAAATAAAACAATGTATTTGATCTCTCTCAAAATAACCCTTTTTTTCCAGTGAAATGTTCCGTTATCTGGTATCAGAACTATTATCCGTCAGTCAGTTCAACTCGGATAAATGTTATCTCAAACTCTTAATCATATGTTTATAGCATAGTTATGATGCAAAAAAGCTTTAGTTACAAAAGTTATAACCAAACTCTTAACATGGAAATGACAGTCTTTTACAACAACCGTTCATGCCACAAACGTATAACTCAGCAACCCAATAAAGCACCCGACAAATAAAAGCGAACAAACCTTGAAATAATTACAACTTTCCAAACTGGTAAATCAATGTTTTGTTCAGAAATTGCAACAGCAGCGGCAACTCAAGGAAGTTTCGTGTTGCAGCCGGGGCGTGTTGTTAAATGTGTCATAGGGAGATGTAGTCTTTTGCCTGTTTCTGCTAATACAGTTTAAACGGCCAGTGCACAATACAAGACTACATATCCCATTAGGCTCTGCGTCAGCACTCATAGCTCACACGCCTGACGACATCAAAGAGTAACACGTTTGTTGATAAACTGCAAAAGTATTACACACATAATAAAATATCTAAAAATAAAATGCTCGTTTTCACTGAGAGCATTGGTTTAAGGTGAAATAATCCCCTTGAATTGTTAGAGAAATAACATGCCATTTCTAATATAAGCCTTTAAAATACGTTGCCATAGCAACTCTTACAATACATCAGTCACACGCTACATATACAACATTTACATTATATTTTAAATCATCAGTATTAGACAATTAAAAAAAATGAAACCCAGTAAATTAAAATTTAAAATAAATAATATAATAAAAATTGAAACAGCAAAGTTTTGGGCATAATTCATTTATTTTGAATTTTTACTTAAGTGTTCTCTATGAACATTACATTTATAAAAAAATAAAAAATAAAAAAAAATACTATGCTTAAAAAAATGCATAGAGACCATATCCAAATATTATGCAACAGAAAAACATGATATCTGACCATGCATCTACTTTAGGCACAAATCCTGTTGGCTGATGTTACAGTTTCAGATCATATGTTGAAGTTAAAGCAAAACTCTTCATGTGTTTTAGTGAAAACAAAAGGTTTTGGGTCTCCAGCAGTCTTTGTGTGTTCATTGGTCTCCTGGGGCTCTTGCAGTGTGTGTGTCTCCTGAGATCCGTCTCTTTGGTTTTTGGGGTGTGTGTGTCTCTCAGCTCGCCGGTGAAACACTGGTTTGCACTCAGAGACACTGGTGACCCGGGCGGAGGTCACTGCTGTGGAAAGAGACAGCAATTTTTGTTAAAATATTTTTAAGGCAGTTTTTATTTTATTTTATAAATGGCCCCTTTTGGAAAGTTTGTGTTTTTTTGAATGGGGACTGTTAAAACTGCCAAAATAAATAATTTAAAATACATTTCTAATTACCTAAATTAATAAATACACATATATAGATTAATTCCAAAAATATGTATTTCAAATTATTAAATAAATAATAATTTGATTTAAAATAAATGTATAATACATTTATTTTAATATGAATGGGTTTAAATATTAATAATGTAACATTAGAAACTAATTATTTAACAAATATAGTAAATTAGTAAACAGACATTTATAATATTTTATAAATATTATAGCTTCCCTTTAATTAACCTGCTAACGGTCACTCACATTTTTGAACATAGACTAGAAAATGCATGATCCAAACCTACATTTTTATTATTCATGACTGAAAACATTTTGTAACATGATTTTGATGTACCATTTTCATGGTAATGTAATGTTTGAATTTAAAATGGGTTTCAAAGGATGAATTTTAAGATTTTAAGTTTTCAAATGATATATATATATAATTTCTGATCATTTCTAAAGTGTGATAGAGAAAAAGGCAACAAAGAAAACTTTTTTTTGACAAAGGTCAGAACTACTGTTATGATGTAGGCTTTTGATGTGCACTCTTGCCATAAATAAATCTATTACTTTTCCTACATCATTTTTTACAAAAAAGATTGGTAAAATATCTATTTAGGAGTCTGAGACCTTTCCAACAATATATAGTTTGTCATGATTAGATTAGGAAGTGAATTAAACATAGGTGTCCCACCGAGGGGATGGGTGGCAGTTAACAGGTGAAAATATATATAAATGTATTAGACATCAATTTTCATTTCTGCCACTGCCTTACCTGACTGTATGAGTTTGAACTGCTTGGCTCTTTCCTCTTCCATCTTCTTCCTGTAGTCTCCAGAGACCGCTCGCATTACCTGCCTCTTCTTCACCAAGGGAGCTTTGGAGCTGTGTAACGTCTTCAGAGCGCGGCTTGCTTCTTCCCCTAAATAGAGACATACATGTAAACAAAACAGAAGGTGAGGGTCTCTTCTCAACAAATGTATTTTTTGGAATAAACCCCTTGAGATGCATCATCTCGTTTTCAAGGGGGTCTTATTACACAAAAAAAAAGGAAAACATAACACACAAACAAACAATAACACACACACAAAAAACACTTTCTTTTGTCCTGGGTTTGTGTAATACATAGATGTTTTATTTGTTGTGTGGTCTCACTCACGTTGTTTGCTGGAGGTTTTTTGAGTTCTCAAGCCGAGCTCGAGCTGTTCGATGCACCAATCCAACTCCTGCCTCAGCTGCTCATCAGGAGTCTAACACACAAACACACACACACGCCACAGGTTCTAAATAAATAATTAAATAAATAAATACACACAATTATATATATATATATATATATATATATATATATATATATATATATATATATATATATATATATATATATATATATATATATATATATATAAATATGCTTACCAGTTCTGTGGTCTCTTGTTTGGGTGTTTCCTCATTGCTTTTTACCCCTTTCTGTGGATTATCTTTTCCATCACCTGTTTTCTTTTTCTTCTTCTTGTGTTTTTTAGCATTGGCAGGAGTGTCAGTATTTTGGACTGTTGTTTTGGGGTCTTCTTCACTCTGGCCGTACGGGTTTTTCTCGTTTTCCAGTATTCTGGTTATTTCTGGAAAGCATTAACAAATTTAACATTTTCAAAGAATTTAGCTGCACCTTTATTGTATGCTATGAAGTCATACAGTGCAAGTCAATACAAAAGTCTGCAAAATCACACGTTAATTCAATATATTCAGCTGATATGGTCTGTAGTGAAATCTTACCTGTTTCAGTTGATTCCTTTGCCATAATTGAGGTTTTAATCTCCTGATAACACAAATGCACTAGTTGTGTTCTTTCAAAAAAAAAACAAAAAAAAAACTATCACCTATCGAGTGTGCAGCGCTTAAGGAAAATATAAATGTGATAGATTCTATTAACTACTTTTGCTTGAAGTGTTGGATTTTCAAATATATTTACAGAATTTAGCTATGCGTGTGTGACAAATCCAAATCCCACATGTGTGCACCAAACAAGAAGCTCCGCCGATAACACATCTACTAACTAAAGGTTCCTACTGCAGAACAATACAATTTGCCCTCTTTTTTAGGCAATGGTTACACAAAGACCGCACTAAAACGTACATACTGGACTGGATTTTTCGTTATTGTTTGCGAAACAACGATTTTCGCAATAATTTGCCAATAATGTTTTGTATTCGCTATTATTAAACGGAACCGTACGGCACGGTTGTTTTTACTTGATTATGTAATCCCACCAAACTGATTCAGGGCTAGAAAAGGAAGGGTTTTGAAAGATTCTAATACAGACGTTTCACGGAGATCATTGATTAAACGTTCATATAACGCCATTTGAAATGTAAAAACTGATTCAGTTTGCAGAAACAGAACGAAAATACGTTTACACCAAAAAAACGCGCTAAAACAATTATAAATAAATACTAAAGAAGAGTAAATCTGCCACTCTCTGCTCCAGCCAATGAAAGTACACATGGGCGTGGCTTAACCAGCGAACAGACTATAAATACAAGGCAGCTCGCGCAGCCCGTGACAGACGTTCCTTGTTTTGGCGTTGACGGATAAATCGATACAAAAAAATCGTAAGTATCGCTAACGGTCGGTGTTAAACAAACAGAAACTATCTTATAGTGGATTTAGTGTTTAAGCATCATGGTTTCAGACATTCTATAACATAGAAAATCTATTTAGACCGCGTTTTGTGTTAACTTCGGTTCATATACGGCGGATTTAGATTATTTTTGTCGCGGTAGCAACAAGCTAAGCTAATGAGGGCGAGCTCATATTTACTTCTGCTTTACCTCAGAAGTTCGTTAGCTTTTGTTAACTTTCAAATTCAGTTTTTAATATGTAGTCTCTCGCGATTCGCGTTGTTTTCTGTGTGTGTGCTTGTAGTCGACAGTCGCTGAATTGTTAGTGTAGACAAAGAAAAGGCTGTAATTGGTTTCTTGGGCGCCATGTTACACATAAAGGCAGAAACGTGTCTGTGTCTCGTCATGAGATGGTGGACTTCACTACAGCATTAATCACAGCTTCATCAGCTCAATTTACCGGTGTTTTCTCATCTTTCCCCGTCATTGAAGATAACGTGGCGTGAATGTAGTACTAGTAGCTGAATGGTTGAATGGAAGTCGCTGGCGTTTAATATATTTGCCTTCAGGCAGTGTGTGTATTGAATGGGACCCAGTAATGTGTATGTGTGACGTAGTGTCCTGCGGAGTTGTTCATGTTATCAGTTCTCCAATGCAGTGTGCGTTTCTACTTGTATACATATACGACTTTGAACACACTTTAACTAAAAAGTCAAGTGTTAACATAATATAATTATTATTTTGCCAGCTCATTTACCTTGAAGTATCCAAATCTCCTAAATCGCGCCCCCAAGTGGTGAAGCGGGTTAGTCAGGGTATTGTCGTCATGGTGTCCTTTTTCCTAAACAGAATGTTAGTGCATGACTTTATTAGTGGGCGGGACCCATTTGTGGATGACGTCACGGTGCGCGGAGTTCCCCGCGGCTGTTGTTGTTTCTCATCCGGTTTTGTCTCTTTCTATCTTCAGGTCGCTTTATTAGAGTGCCATGGCACGTACTAAACAGACGGCTCGTAAATCCACCGGCGGTAAAGCCCCCAGGAAGCAGCTGGCCACCAAAGCGGCCAGGAAGAGTGCGCCCTCCACCGGCGGAGTCAAGAAGCCCCACAGATACCGGTGAGAAACACTGAACACGTGTAGTTCATCAAATTTATTTTTGTGATGCACTTAAACTATTACAAATTATTTTAATAAAAATATATAGCAAAATATGGCATGGCTTTAAATAAACATAAATATGCTATAGAAACCCTTTACTTGTCTTCAGCTTATACATTGTTTACGAAGTGAGTTAATGTATCAAATTGTCTAAGTTTTAGATATAAAACTTGTCTATACACATACGTGTGTACTCTACATATATATTTAGTAGACAAACAATAATGAAAGCGTTTAAATCTCAATATAAAATCCATAATATTGTTTTGCACATTGTATAGATGTGTATGCATAGTTTATATACTGAAACTTGCAAAAATGTATGCATAATGTATATACATGATGTATTTTTTGCTTTCTCAGTGCATTTCACTCATTATCCTAATAACGAATCCGTAATTTATGGTTATCTGCTTGTTTCCCCCTCAGTCCTGGAACCGTGGCTCTTCGGGAGATCCGTCGGTATCAGAAGTCCACAGAGTTGCTGATCCGTAAGCTTCCGTTCCAGCGTCTGGTTCGTGAGATTGCTCAGGATTTCAAGACAGACTTGCGTTTCCAGAGTGCTGCCATCGGCGCCTTGCAGGTGCGTGTTCTGGGTTGTGTATGATCTACCTCATGCTTTCGTATTGTTTGGTCACTCCTGATGGTGTTTTCTCACTGTGGTTTGTAGGAGGCAAGCGAAGCATACCTGGTGGGTCTGTTTGAGGACACCAACTTGTGCGCAATCCACGCCAAACGTGTCACCATCATGCCCAAAGACATCCAGTTGGCCCGTCGAATTCGTGGAGAGCGTGCTTAAATGCTTTATGTACTCAACTTTTTTTTGTGTGGAGGAATATATGGGGATGAGGTTTGATGTGTGGGAGGGCTGGGTGGGAGGGACATCAGGGTTCTTACACTCTTGACATAAATGCCTGTGTAGTTTTAAGTTTATTTTTTTGTATTTTTTGGTAGTTGCGGTAGGGGAGGGGTATCTTGTGGTTCAAGTTGATAGAAGGGGGGCAGCGTCAGAACATTCCGGGAGCTCCTCAGGGTTTTAAAGTTTGTATTTTAGACTTTCATATACCTCTGCCTAGTCTGCATGCTTCATGATGAATTAGAGTCCTTTTATTTCTATTGTTGTTATATTGGGTTTCTCTTCTATTGTGGCCATTTGGTTGTAAATAAACTTTCCACTACCTCAGTGTTGTTTGCTGTTCATTATTTTAGCTTTAGTAGTTTTTAAGGTGCAGTGTTTTTGACCTGTACAAGCTGTTGCTCTTACCATTTTTAGGTCCTATAAGTGTTGCTTTAGTGAACAAAGCTAGTAGCATGTTAACTTAAACATTTGTCTCTGTATGAAGAATATGGAAAAGCAAGCCTTTTTAAAACCCTATAAAATTTGTTTTTGGAGTGCCTTGTTTACTAGTTAACTGTCACTAGGTTTTATTTTCTGTGGTTCATAAGCCACAAGTAGTTTTTGCATGCCCACTTTAATTATGATACTGAAATTATTTCCTTTGCTGAAGAATGTTTTCTATGTTGACTTTGTAGGTGTACTCCTTAATGGTTCCCTGATTGCATTCAAACTAACAGACACACCACAATTACAAATTATACTTTTCTCCTTTATGGATTCAATATAATGCTGCTGGCTTTACAGTCTTCAATAAATCCAGCTGCAGATGATCCAGTTTGATACAGTCACTTTCAAGAGCACAGAATGTGGACGGTTGATTTGATAAATCTCAGTTTGAAAAAACATTGAACAATAAACATTACACATCAAAAATGTCCATTTTAAGCCACTACGAGGGTTTGTTTTTGACACCGACTCCCTCCTGTTCTTCATCGGAAAGCAGTCCTGGTAAATGTTCATAGAGGTTTTTCTCCAGAGACTCGTCGACCTTGGTCTCTCTCCTGAAAAAGCACCAGACGATGAAGCCGACTCCGACAAGGCTGATGGGCAGAACCCTCCACCAGGGCCGCTGGTACGTGCTGCCCATCGAACGGTCCACTCTCCAGGTCCGGTGACTGGCTCTGCTGGTTGAGAACTGGATGGGCTTGGATGCTTCATTATCATCTGGAGGTTCTCTGGACTTTGCACTAAGCTTTGACGTTAAGCACAGCATCCTTGTGGCGCATGGTGTACAGAGATAAAGATGTAATGAAACATTACTTTTAAAATGAGAGAAATAGCATTGCATTTATTTCTAAAATCCAGTGGTGCTTGTATTTGCTAAAAACAATTAAAATATCATTCACACAGAGATCCTTCTAGCCAAGGTCAGCTTACAATTCATTAAAGATTGTTTAAAGAAAAATCGGTCAGGATTCTGTTCAAAATCCATTTTAATACGTTTAAATTAATTAAATGCTTGTTTTAATGAATGCACCATTCAAAGAAAATTGAAGTAAATACGAATTATTTAACAATCTATGCCAGAAAAATGATTCACTTACCTTAAATTCGCATGTGTTCTGCTGGGAAAAACATCGTGACCCAAAGAAAACCTTGATAAATGCAAGCAGACTTTTGACATCTTCAGGGTTTCTTCATAAATGCGTGAATCTTTCAGGTCATATAACAAGCCCTCCTGTAAATTCTGCCCGGAAGGAAAACTACAATGCACTGAAATATAGTTCCGCTTCGATATTTAGTCGTTTTTAAAGAATATAGTTTGCATATTGAATATAGACACTTCATATAGCATTTATATTTTAGAGTTTATATCTCAAATGTTTTTAAAATGTCATCGCATGAAGCGATAATCTTATTTTAGGATAACGCGACAATACATTTAAGAACTACATTTTCCACAATTCTAATTACCAACCAATCAGGGATGCAGATGCAGGGACGTCATCAAACCTGGTCGCTATTTTATTTCCATGGCGCTGCTCATCCACACGTGATTGTAAGGAAATATTTGAAGATCTTTGTTCTCCTTGCAAGTCATTTTTATATTTCTTTAGGTAAGTCATCTTTATACGTTACATCCATAAATACGATAATGACTCTGCTTAACTAGTAATATTAATTTATGTGTGCTGGCGAAGTGCATGATTACATCTAACATCTCTGACGTTACATTTAAATAAATTGCATTGTTTAATGTTTTTGAAAGAAGTTTCTTATGTTCACGTGATCCTTCAGAAATCAGTCTTATATGCTGATTTGCTTTACATTGTTATTAATGTTAAATGGAGATCAATAGAAAGCTCAAAAGAGCATTTATTTTGTAAAACCAATCAGAAAACGTTTGTGACATGAATGTCTTTACTGTCACTTTTGATAAATTTAATGCCTAATTCGCTGAATAAAAATATGAATAACTTTCAATTGGTTTGTTTTCTTCTAGAATTGCTGAGAACGTGAAGAAACTTGGTCGCAATCTGAAGGAAAAAGAGCTCAAACACAGTCTGGATGAAATGACACATGTACAAGATGAGAGAAAAAAGCCAAAGAAAGGCAAAAAGAGAAAGGCTAACGATGAGGTGTGTGATGTAGGGCACACATACATTTATTATAATAACACAGGCTTAATGTTTTCAATAACATGTAGCTTTTGAAAGCCTTGTCTTCCTGGTGAAAAATATATATATAAATAAGTATGTCACAAACGATATACTGTTATGTCACATATATAATTATTGTTCTAAAGCAGTTGCTCCCAAACCAGAATTATTTCTTAATATTTTTGTGGAAACCATTTTTTTTCTTTTTCTTTCTTTCTTTATTTATTGATTTTTGAAAGTTCAAAATAACAGCATTTATTTTAAATTGAAATCTTCTGCAACATTCTAAATGTCTGTACTGTCAGTTTTTTTTGATGAATCTAATGCATCCTTGCTGAATAGAAGTATTAAAATATTTCTTTCAGTGGATAAAACCAAGGAATTATGCTCACAGTTTTAAAGCTGCTGTGTTTTAATGTTGTCGTCAAGTAGAATGCAGAGAGAGTGTTTTTTTAATTCCTTTTTTGAATGCGCAGGACTCTAAAGCAGCTGTTCCTGAATCAGATCTGGTGACGCCACAGAACGATGAAACAAACACACTCGCTGCTACAGGGAAAGCAAAAAAGAAAGCAATGATGAAAAAGAAAAGGAAAGCTAAGGTGAGTCAAAATAATAAGCTTTTTTTCCTTTACAGTAAAACGGTAATATTGCAAAATCACAATTTAAAACAACTGAATTCTATTTGAATATGTATTACAATATAATTTATTCCAATGATCAAAGCTGTATTTTCAGCATCATTACTCCAGTCTTCAGTGTCACATGATCTTCAGAAATCATTCTAATATGCCGATTTGCTGCTCAAGAAACATTTCTGATTATCATCAGTGTTAAAAATAGTGTCTTTTCAGAATCCGTGATCAATCAATCAATAGAAGCTTCATTTTAAAGGGGTCATATGATGCTCCTAAAAAGAACATTATTTTGTGTATTTGGTGTAATGAAATGTTTATGTGGTTTAAGGTTCAAAAAACAAATAATTTTCCACATATTGTATATTATTGTTTCTGCTCTATGCCCCGTCTTCTGAAACATGTCGATTTATACAAAGCTTATCAGTCTGAAAAGCGAGGTGTGCTGTGATTGGCCAGCTATCCAGTGCATTGTGATTGGCCGAATACTGTGTGAATCTTCCCACATTGTGATGTAGAGATGTGGGGGCGTGTTAGAAAGAGCCGTTATAGGAGGGCGTGGACAAGTCTTAACTTTGATAAAGAATATCTCTTTGGATTTCAGACTTTGTTCCTTTAGAGATCTTCTTCATGCACCAAGAGCACTTCAAAGAGGAAGGAAAATTTTAAATCGCATCATATGACCACTTTAAATTATCTTTACTCTCACTTTTTTAAGAAAAAAAGATAACTTGTTCTGTGTCAATACAACATGGCCATGTTTATCCCACTCTGTCACACACACACTCTTGACCCTCCTCGCCGCTTCTAAGGTCATGTTCTTCCTCTTCCTTATTCTCGTGCGAGCACGAATGGTGCGCATTTGTGCATGTTACACATGGACAGGGAGGTGTTGCTCTTGTGTTATGCTTATGCAGACATGGCACGTGGTGCGCGACAAACACCTGCAGTTTCCGTCTAAAGGTGTTTCCCAGCAGGCTGTAGACGAGTGGGTTCAGGCAGCTGTTGGCGCAGGCCGC
Organism: Carassius auratus; assembly: GCF_003368295.1. Lineage (NCBI taxonomy): Eukaryota > Metazoa > Chordata > Actinopteri > Cypriniformes > Cyprinidae > Carassius > Carassius auratus. The sequence continues at coordinate 3,418,190 of NC_039266.1, forward strand.
TAATGTCACAATGTGTCCGGTAAGTGGATGGCGCTGCCACAGATTATGGTTTCCACGTCGCCGTGAGGCATCCGTGTCCCCGTTTAAAAGATGCACGCTAATAAAGATGTTCTCTGGCAGCCAGCACACAAAAAACACGCTCACGGCGGCAACGATCATGCGCAGGGCTTTGGTTCGCTGTGGCCGTTCAGAGCGCAAAAGCACACGTGCGATTAAAGTGTAGCAGAAGCCCATCACGCAAAACGGCAACGCGAATCCCAGCGTCACTTCCAGCCATTGCACCTCAGCCACGCCTGCAAAACAGAAGCCACGCCCCCATCCGTGATGCACATGCACAGTAGCGAATGGAATCAGAGTGCACAAGGTGGCCGCTGCCCATATGGTCACACAAGCCCTGAGTGCAACACGCGAACGATGCGAAATGGAGGCATTTTCAGGTAGCGCTCGCGTTCTTAGGCCGGTCAGCACAAGGCAGCGGTCCAAACTCATCCATGTGAGGGAAAACACGCTGCTGTACATGTTGACCTGGAGGAAGATCGCCATGCATGAGCACAAGACCGCATCGTCGTAATAGTGCGTGCTCAGGTTGAACACTTCAATAAGTGAGTCCAGAACCAACACTAGGTCGGCCAGGGCCAAATTAGTAAAGTACAGGTCCGGCGTGCTCATCCGCTGCCGGGGGTCAAAGTTCACCAGCAGGATCAGGATGTTACCCATGAGGCCGAGCGGGAAGAGCAGGATGGTGTAGATGCAGGAGAGGAGGAGGCTTATGACGTAAATGTCCGAGGAGGTAGAGTTCGTTTCATTGATGTTAATAACAGTCCAGTGCAAGCTGGAGGAATTCAACCGGAAATTCGGCGGATCTTCCATGATCTTCCTCTCGATTACTTCCATTGGCACATTGCTTGGAAATATGCCGTTTTCTGCATTTTGTTGCCCTTTCGAAAGTACTAAAAAACACAAAGATGCATGTTTAAGTGAGAATATCAACACTTGCTCTAAAATCATTGTAATTTTACTGGTGAAAAACTCTAAAGATGCTACAGTAAACACCTGTTACCTGGCGGTTAAGTTCCCTTGGGGTGTCCAGTTCAGTTTCTGGAGGACCACAGCTCTAATCCTAGTTAAACACACCTGAACCAGCTAATCAAGGTCTTCAGGATTACTAGAAACTTCCCGGCAGGTGTTTTGAGTTCACCAGCAGGACCTATCTAGGACATTTCATGTAGGTTTACAATAAAATACTGTGATCTTAAAATTTACAGTGAAAAAATTTACATTTACATTCCCAGAATTTCCTGTTTGCTCTTCACATTTGATGGATTTTTCAAAAAAAAAAAAGAAAAGAAAAAAGGTTACCACTGTATCAGTTAATTCTTTTTTTGACTGTTAACCTAAATTTCAATTCATGAGGCTAAATCTTTAACAGTATTTTTTTTTTTTACCATTAATTCTTGCAGAATTTATTTTACAATGGGATTTTCTGATGGTTTGCAATGAAGCATTCAAAATAAAGATCTTACCTTGCTTACGGTATTGTCCAAGTTGATCTGTGTGTACCTTAAAGGACATTAAGAAATAAATGTAGAAGTCTTTGATTTGTAGATATTCTTTTCTTTCTCCTTTCGGACATATTGCAGAAGGAGACGTCTCTTCTTCTGAAGTCTTGCTGACTCATGTATAAATACGTAAATACAGGAGGACCAGGTTGTGCCAAACAGACACATACAATGGCCGCCTCTGTTTACCCCAAACAATATAATGGAGAAATGCTCCATTACTTCCTCTGCTGGCTGGAAAATTAGACAGATGGAAGATCTAGTGTTTCATAGTAAAAGACAATGCATGTATTTGTGTGTGTGATGGTCAGAAGGGCACATTCAATTGATCTAAAGTGACAGCAAAAACATATAAAATGTTGCAAAAGATTTGTATTTCTAATAGAAAGTTCATTAGGACTTTTTATTCATTGAATTCTGAATGCAAATATTAAGCAACGTATGATTTTCTGTCTCAGAGTACTGAAGATACGGACACCTCACAGCAGCAGGAACCACCTGAAGCAGAGGATGAAAATGGCTCAGATGATGAGAAAGATCTGAGTCCTGAGGAAAAACGAGTCCTGGAGAGAAAGATGAAGAAGATTCTGAAAAAGGAGGAGAAGAAGAAACTGAAGGAAGAAGGCAAAAGCGTAGAAAAAGACAAGGTCCAGTCAAATCTTGCAGAGAAGGTGGCGCTAGAATACCTCACATGGTGAGACAGATGTAGTTATGTTTATGCATGTATGTATTTCCCAGTTCTACCAGAGGTTGTCAAACAGAGTTTTAATGGGTTAACTTCATGTTTGTGTGCTTGTTTAGCTGGTCTGAGAGACGGGACGAGTGGAAGTTTCACAAAGGCAGGCAAATATGGTTACTGCAGCACATGTATGACACCACGAAGGTACAAGAAACTTCACAATCATCATTGATCTCTACAGCCCTCCACTCATCACAATAATAAAACATGGGCTGTTCTGCTGATTTTGTTTTAAATCATGCATATGGTTTCTTGTCTTTTTTGAACCAAAAAAGTACTTTTTTCATGATCAATTTAAACTGATTTTACTGCATATGCATGCATTTCTCTGTATTTCAGGTGAATGACGATCATTTCAAAGTGTTGCTAGATTATCTTGAAGGCATGCGCGGAGCGTCGCGAGACATCACATTGCAGAAAGCTGAAGCCATTTTGCGCTGGGAAGGACAAGGAGAAGAGGAAGATACAGCGGATGCTGAAAATAAAAAACAGAGAGCCAAACAGGTCGTCCAGTTGCTGTGATAGATCAGAATATTGTACAAATCATCAGAATGAACTGTTTTTGGTGCATGTATGAATTTGTAATTGTACGTTTTCATTCATTAAATGATTGCTGTGGTTTTTATCTACCAATGGGCTATGCTTGTTTTTTTTTTAATCACGTTTAAAGTGATAGCAAATTAGGTTTGGCTATCATTTAGTATTACACTGTTACTTTTAAAAGTATTGCATTAGAATATTGCATTATTGCTTAAAGAAACTAACACATTATCTTGTATGGAAAGCAATGCATTACTTTTTAAATAAGAAAGTTTAAAAATCTTTAAGAAATTTCAACACTCATCAGGAAAAAAAAGAAAAATGAAACAAATGTAATGTCTAAATTCATTTTCAGCAATAATAATAATAAAAGAAACGTCTAAATTCATTTTTGCTCATTAGTATGGTTGAATTGGATCATAGAAAGACAGCAGCAAAGACACTGGTTAATAAAATGGGATTAAAACATAAGGGGCATTTGTTATTTAATGTATTATTGCAGGTTTGCGTCATATTCTGAGTTTGCATTTCACAGTTTTTACAGATTTTTAGAAATACTGAATTTGTTTTTGTGTAAGATGAAGATACGCATGTTCACATTTAGTCTAAAACTACAGTAAGCACCATGTTTACATACGTCTCTGTACTTATCTTAACAGTTTTTATCATAGCGTTCAAATAGAAAAAAAAGCTGACTACATTTCCCATAATGCCATACGTTCGCACGTTCGTTTGACGTCACACGCATCTCGCCAGGTAGGTACAGAAGTCCATCGTGCAGAATGAAAACAACTGTTGCGTAAACTTCATTAATTACACGGAAGCAGATCGCACGTTTAAACGGATTCACATTTTGGGTAACGTAACGTGACTTTATTCCACGCTTTGTTTTGGTTTTCTCTCGCTGTCGCATTGCAAAAACGACGTAAAGCGAGAGGTTGCAAAATCTCAGACTTTTAGTAGATGTAGATTTTTAATCATCTGCTAATGCAATGTAATCAAAAGATGAGTTTTAACATGAAAATGACCTTTTAGTGGTTTTTAATGTGCATTTTAGAAGGATCATGGCAGAGAAACCTCAGCTGGTCAATGCTTCACCAGAGGACGTTGAGACTGATGAGTGCATGAGCACATACACACACATCTACAGCCCTGAGCTTCTCATGTAAGCACAATAAACACCGAAAGTGTATTTTTTTCCATTTTATATCTATGCATTGTTAAATATGCACATATAAATGCATAGAGATAGACTTTTTTGTGTGTTTGCAGTGATCAGGTGGCCTTTATAACCGGTGGAGGGTCAGGTATTGGGTTTCGAATAGCAGAAGTTCTTATGAGGTGAGGGGTCAGTCAATTGTTGTTGTTTTTTCACACATTGTCCATGACTGAAACTCTCAATTTGACTTTTTCAGTCACAAATTGCCTTTTTATAGTGACGTACACATTGATCTTTAACCTCGGTGAACTTTGGTTATGTAGTCTTCTCAAACCTGCATCTTCAGATTCATTTCAATATGTTTATGTTAATGTTTATAATCTTGCAAAAATCTTTTTGAAGCTTTTTTTATTTTTTTGTCCAGGCATGGTTGTGACACGGTCATTGCCAGCAGAAATCTGGAGAAACTCACTGAGGTACTGTTTCTACAACCCAGAATTACTTTGATGAAGAGTCATTCTTCTCATTGTGTGTGTGTGTGTGTGTGTGTGTGTTTTAGGCTGCAAAAAAGTTAACCAGCACTACAGGCAGACAGTGTTTGCCAATTGCCATGGATGTGCGTCATCCAGAGACAATTTCTACTGCTCTGGATGAAGCCTTGAAGACATTTGGACGTGTTGACATACTCATTAACAGTAAGGATTGAGTCGGTCAAAGATTTAAGAAAGCCAAACACAGGGCCTTAACCCGTAATAAAATCATATATTCTCCAAAACATGCAGTGCATTACCAAAGAGATCTTGATTCTGTAGATATAATGATGTCAAAGATCAACTAAAACCTTCTTATCATGTTTCTTTTGTTCATTCTCTAATGTGTAATTAATTATACCCTATGCAAGCATATGTACTTATGCAAAAAGTTTGAGAGTTTTGTGGTTTATGATTTTAATTCCACAGATGCTGCAGGTAATTTCTTGTGTCCAGCTACATCATTATCATTTAACGCTTTCAAGACAGTAATGGAGATTGACACTATGGGAACTTTCAACACCAGTAAAGTCATCTATGACAAATGGTTCAAGGTAAAAATATACATTTCAAGAGTTTTATTAACTAAATATCTCAGTTCTTGGCTTTTATGTCACATGTTGAGGTCTCTATGTATTAAGCAGTAATTTATTGTCAGTGTCTTAAATTAAGTGGCTGTTTTCTCTTCATCTCAGGATCATGGCGGCTCCATTGTTAACATTTCTGCCACACTGGGATACAGAGGTCAGGCTCTCCAGGTGCATGCTGGGTCAGCGAAGGCGGCAAATGGTTAGTGTCTTTTTGGTCGATGTTCTGACATAATTTTCAGTTTGTCCTGCTATACAAAGTTTTATGATTGTTTTATAAACTTAAGAATATATAATAAGTATTTAATACGAGTAACTTTTAGAATGGCAGATGGAAAAAAAACATACACAAGACAACAATAGTGTGCAGATTAATAAATGTAATTATTATGAAGATTAATATGTTCCTCATTTATAAATCAGACAAAAACGTGGAATAAAATGTATTAGATTTGTGGTTTAAAGATGGCATGAAATCAGTATATCCTCTTATTTCTTTATTTATAAATTTTTAATTTATATTGCTGGTCCAATTGTGAACAATTTATACATGCATATAAATCTTTAACACATTTTTACCCCGTAATGTTGGATAAAATAAATTTTCAAGTCGACTTTGAGGATAACATGTTCTGTTGACTGAAAAGACTAATTTGGCACAATGATGAAAGTTAGTCAACTTTAATTTATTTTAATTTGACATAGTAAAATTACGGAGCCCCACACATGGCATGCAGGAAAAAATTGTGTGCTAAATCATGCGCACGATTTACTAATTCGTTCCCTTACTGTACTAAAACGTGCACACGATTATTTGCGTTCCCTCGATTTACTATTTCATTCACTCGAGTTATAAATTGTGTGCACGATTTAACAAATTGAGGGAACGAATTAGTAAATTGTGCGCACAATTAATAAATGTTTTCTTGCATGTCATGTGTGGGGATCCGTATATAAAATAACTAAAACTTAATAAACTAAAAATAATAAACAAAAACTGACAAAAACAACAAAATTACATAAAAAGTGAGAACAAAATAGATATTAAAAAATCTAAATAAATAAAAATATATATAAATTATACTAAAATTATTCTGGGATAAAATAAGGAATAATTATCTGCATATGTATATGTTTTTTTAGATGCCATGACGAGGCACTTGGCGGTCGAGTGGGGCCCCTGCGGTGTGAGGGTGAACACAGTGGCTCCGGGGCCCATCTCTGGTACAGAGGGATACCGTAGACTGGGTAAGACAGTTGTGTGTGTGTGTGTGTGTGTGGCCTCATTTGTAGTGTCAATATACTTTTCTTTTTAAATATCACTGTGGTTTTTCAGGTGGCTCACATTCCGAGTCAGCGGGGGTTTTCCGCAGCATTCCACTGCAAAGAGCCGGCAATAAGACGGAGATCGCACATGCAGTTCTTTTCCTGGCCAGTCGCGCATCTTCATACGTCACCGGCGCTATACTGGTCGCAGATGGAGGGGCGTGGCTTACCTCAGCCAATGACGTGGAGCGGCTGCTGGGTATTATCTCATCTCGCTCTGCTAAACTATGAACAGACAGCACTGCACACAGGTGTGTGTGTGCCTGTGCTAGAAGACAGTGTTTGCTAGTTATATAGGACTGAACTGATTAACATAAATTAATAATTTTAATAATTATTCAAAACATGCTTGTGAGAAGTCTTTTTTTAATTCTGTGATCTTATGAGCAAAACAGTCATTTTTTTGATAAATTTTTGTACTGCTGTATGATTGACCTGTGAATATTTGGAAAATGTATTTGTATGTAAAATCTCATTCTAACTTTGTTTCTCTTATGTTTCTAGGTTTTTGGTCTGCAGAGAAAAGAAAGGATAAATAGAATGAATTTAGAGGATGAAATCAACAGCAATGAACCAGTTGATCGTGCCAACACCTGTATGATAATTGTTGAATTTTACAAAAACATCCATATTGTTTTTCTACATTAAATTAACTAACAAAATAAAGAAATTTTGTTCTGTGTTAAAAAAAATTAAGCATAATTTTAGGACTTTTATAAATAAACCTATTACTCCCAAATTCAGATTTTCATAATGATGATGTACATTTTTTAAGTAGTAGATTCTCATTCGTTTCATTGGATTTTCAGCATAAATTATCATCAGTACAAAGAACAAATTCCAATTTTAATCAAATTCATGTTTTCCTACTTTATGATGATGAGTTTCTTTTATCTCTTTACAGAAATGACTGCATTTTTATGCAAATATATTTTCCAATTTTCTTCCTTTAATTTTGAGGTGAAATATGACGAACATGTTTAGAATGTTATGAGATATTTGTAGACACCCTTAAACTGTGTCTTGCCATTACATAAAAGTTATTTACATTTCAAGCATATTTAACCACAGAGTATTATTAATTATAATGTATTTACTTCTGGTATCATAAATGACCACTTTAGCACTACATTAATGGCGTTTTTTAATTTTCAGTTACAGTACATGTATACATTTTTAAACAAAAATGATTGTGTTCTTATGTACGTAACTGTTGTCATAATAAATCTTTTATAATTACCTTTCTCTAATTATATTTTCTGGGAGTATGTTGTTAGCTGTAATATCTTTGATCGTTCACACGGGGGCGCAAGAAAATCACAGGAACTAACTGAAAACAACAACGTTTGGTTAACAAATCAGCATTTATTCTAAGTAAACGTTATCTACTCTATTTCTGGCAAACTGTCTCGATTTTGTTAACCCTTATTTTCACCTCTAGCAGTCTTCAGTAGCAAACGATGGCATCATAGCCGTCGGTTAACTGATTCGCGGGAATGTGACATTTAAAAAAAAAAACGTTATAAATTTGCATTCCATCATCACCATCGCAACCAAAGGCACAGATAACCTCGCGAGGAATGATTATTGACGCCTGTGGTTTAAAGCTGCAGACTGCGGCGCCGGCGCTGCGCATGCGTGTTGCTGACGTGTGTGTGTGTGTGTGTGTGTGTGTGTGAGAGAGAGAGAGAGCGAGAGAGATAGAGTTTGAGTGAGACAGCAGGGGTTGAGTATTGCTGCTGATGAGAGAGAGAGAGAGATAGCTAAACACAATCCGTCGACTAAAAAAACAGGACCTCTCATTTAACCTTTGGATATCTGGTTAACGGATAAATCGCCGCAGAGGGATTAAAATAAAAGGATTCGCGCTTTATGGTGCGATTATCGATGGTCTCGAGCTGATTTGATCCCGCTAACAGGCTAATAACAAGCGCAGGTGGATGACTCGCGAGACTCGACCTGGATGTTGTCCTGTTTTCGAGAAAGATGACTGGGGAATCAAACCGAATTAAGGATTTAAATCATCTCTGACGGGAATCAGAAACACATCACGGGTCTTCTTTATTTCGAAATGGAAAATCAAGCGGGGGTCGTGTGGGCCAGCTAACGTTAGTCGGCTATTTGGTTTACCTCAGATGTGGAGGATGCTGATGCTAACCGCACTAGAACAGTCTATCATTTAAGGGGTTTCGTTTTTGTTTTTAGTCTTATAACAAACTGACAGCTGTTTAGAACATAGTCTGTTGTGATTAACAAATAAAATAAGTAAAGCTTTATTCAATCAGACTGCGTGACAATCAGAGTGTAATAATTGAATACACTGCCTCGTGTTTATATATCATAACCAGACTTTAAAAATTACTATTTAAACCAGGGAAGTGTCAAGCCTGTTATAAGTGTGCACTTATAATGATTTGCTAATGTGGTAGGCACAGTTTTTTAACAGTAGGAAGTTAGGGGTTATGAATTAACTCAAATGGAATTTGGATATAGAGTCTGATGTTTGCACTGATGTAGCTTTCTATTTTATGTAATCTCTTATACATGTATAGTTTCTAAAATTGTATTTTTATGAGTAGCAATCTTAAGCAGTGAAGTAATCTTATTATGTGTTGATTAGGATGTGGACCAGGATGTGGATCAGCATGTTTTGAGAAGTCTTATGTTAAATGGATTAGACTTGACTTTGAATGGGGAACAGGGCCAACAATTTTTTTTTTTTTGGAGAGATTTGCATATCGGAAAAAAAAATATGAGCTGTATTACAGCAGTGAAACATTATCCCCGTGTCTACAAAAGTAAACAGTAGTTGATCATTTACAGGGAGGTGGACGCTTACCCATGGGTCTCGACAAGGATATTTATTTTGGTGCGTATTCTGGAAGAGTCCACCAACTGCTTTTGAATTCCGAACGTTATTACTTTGTGGGATCATAACAAAGGATTCGAATTTCTGGGATATTTCCATTTGTCAGAGGAGAGCATTCTTCTATTCAATGGAGCAAGTTCTCTCCAGCCCTAAAGGGTGTTCTGAGTGGGAGGTGAGCGGGAAAGCTGAGTGGGAATCCGAGCAGAATCCCCTCGGATTTCTCCTTATGGATAAAGACGACATTTCTGTTGGTGATTCTACTAATGAAATATTTCAGGAAAATGCCATAAACCTTGATGACCTGTTTTGGTCCTCTCAGTATTCCGGGCAGACGTATTCCTGGGAAAATGGTTTGGAATGTGTCTATCCCGAATGGACGACTCTGCCTCATCCTTCCCAAGGTCTCAAAGGAGAGGGTTCGCCTGGAGGTTCTGAAATTGTTGATGGAGATCTCATCTCTTTTAATTCTAGATCTACTAGTCCTACACTCTCGAACATACCCGTGGAGAACCAAAACAACTTTTCTGACCTTTCTGAACAGGTGCCTGATTTCCTGCAACCTGTGGAGGTTACTGCCACTTCAAACTCTCTAGATGTGTACACAGGTGAGATGGGTATTATTGACCCCACAATTCAGTCTGACAAAACAATACTACAAGAAACTCACCTCTTTGACAAAACAATTTTAACAAACTGTGAATTCAGCCATAATTCCTTAGAGGAAAGAACATTTGTGAACATGGACAGTCAGTGCTTGCTTCCGCACGGGACGCATCTCACTCTGGAATCTGAAGGTTTGTTGCCCGTTTCTCCTGTGGCATTGTCATGTACAGATACAAACTCAAATCCCAAACCTTCAATTATTTGTCAGACACCTTTATCTACACCAGAACACATCTACCTCCCATCCTCAACCCTTTCCTGTGAGGCCATCCCTCTGACGACCTGTACAGAACCAACTGTCATGTCATTTCACGAGGGTAGCACTCTCCTTTCACTGAATGAGATGGAGATGTTGTTACCTGGGCTGCTGGTTGGAGGTCTGTACTCTGAACAGGAGAGTAGTAAGCTCTCGGGTAGTAACGAGACCCATGACGATGATCTTCAGAGCCAAGACACAACAGACGCTAACATAGAAACAACACAACTATCTTCTGAAGCGGATACTGTATGTAGTACTCCATTAGGTGAGTCTTGCAAATCACCTGAACATTGTGAAGAAGTGTTGTGTGATTTATCCACAGAATGGACACCAACGGTTGGAGAAAAGATAGAGGAGGAGGTTGTGTCTAATGCTATAACTGAAAATGTTTTTTCTGAAGCAAAAACAGAACTCACACCAATTGCTTTTGGTGATATACAAGCAGAAGATCCTTCACCTGAAAGCCTGCTTTACAAAGATAAACATAAAGAGTCTACATCAGCCTTGTCAGTCGACACATTTGAAAATAATGCATTAATTGACCTCTCGACTGAACATGACATCTTATCTGAGGATCACAGCCAGCCCAAACATTCAGCTGAGGCTGAAGCCTTATCTGAGGTGTCTCATGACGGAGATATTCCTGATTCCATGTTTGAGATCTTAACAGACAGCATCTCTTGCGAATCTGTGCCATCTTTAGACTCTGTAATTCCACCTGTGACCGATGCAACGGAGCTAACAGAACTGGACAAATGTGATGGAAACTTACCTGATCTTGAATCGAATGCACTCACCCTTGAATTTCAGAATAATGTAAGAAATGTAGAAACAGACAATGTAAAGGGTGACCCTGACCCTGCCGATGTTAGACCCACAATAGGCAACACAGAAGACTCAGACGCACTCAAAGTTTTAGAGAGCTCAGATCTGCACCAAAATCAAAAGGCAACCAATTCTCAGAGTAAGTCGGACAGTTTGCAAATAGTTAATTTACACCTAGACGACAGTAAAGCTGACAACAATAAAGAACTGAATGCAATGAGCGAAACCTGTCAGGAGCAAGTCAGTGCTCAACAAAAAGAGAGCACGCTTGTGGAAAATCTCACACCTTTGGACCAACTGAATGACTCGTTGACCGCAACTCAAGTGCAATTGTTATAGATACATCTGAAGAAAATGTAACAGCTCACAATGACGGTCTTAACACACCGCCGAATGTTGAAGAGAAACTTCACAGTTTGTCTTTACAGGGAGGGGAGAGATCAGATTGCAGTTTGTCTACTCAGAATCAAGTCGTACCTCATTGTGCAAGTAATCCTGATTCTTTAGAGTCCACTCCCTTCACCTGTGCAGGTGATCAGCTGACCGTGACGGGTGGACTTGTGGGGCCGGATCTTACAGAGACCACAGAGACTCCCAGCCAATTGCGTGAAGCTACTGGTGAGGGAGAGGCGGAGTTTCCTTCTCAGCTTACACATCAGGAGGATTTCCATCAGCTGACACTATCACAGATAGACCTGGCACAAGAGCAACAAGTGAGCTCAGTCGCCCCCAGCTCTCCTCCCTCACACAGAAATGTCTTTCCCTGTGGAGCCAGCCTGGATAGGGAGGCCTACCTGACCTTGATGGAGAATAAACCTGATGCACCCAACATTCCCAAACATGCAGAAATGACTCTGGATCTGTGCAAGGCCTCAGATGCTCTGCCGACCAAATCGCTCCATGACCAGAGAGTCCCCGTGGATTTGATAAACGTGCCTATAGTTTCCGCAACAGCCCATAAAAGCGAGGAGCAGTTAGCTCTTCGAGCGGTTTTCCAGGCTTTGGATCAGGACGGGGATGGATTTGTCCATATCGAGGAGTTCATCGAGTTTGCAAAAGCATATGGAGCCGAACAGGTCAGTTTTTGGCTTTCCTTGTCTATTTGTGTGAGTTTGTGGTGGCTTAGTTTTGGGTGGTGGGGGTAAATGTTATAAAAATGCTTTATGATTACAGGACAGTGTGTGTCTTCATTTGGTTCCCAAAGCTCAAAGTGAAACTTGATCATGGTGACACCCAAGAACTGCTCTTTTATTATTCAAACCCTCAAAGACTCAGAATACCACTCTTGTCCTCTCACTCTTGTCTTTCATGGCGTCTTTCCTTTTTAACTATCATTTGCTTTGCATCAGTTTTATCAAACTATGCAAGTAGTATTTAATTACATGGTAACTTGTCATAATTTCTGTATCTTAACTTGAACATCAACAGTTTAAAGGAATATTACCGGTTCAATACAATCCAGGATATATTTTGACTTATCCTAAAACAGTTGTGGTTGCTGTGAGACGTTTACAATGAAAATGAACGGGGCCAATTTTCATTCAAAAAATAAAAACACCTACTTGCATTAGGCCTTCTTTTAGGAGTTTTGTCTGAGTTGAGCTTCCAAGCCTTTTCAATCATCCTTTTTATAGCTGTTTAGGGCATTGCATTGTCATGGCGACAAGTTGTAAAATAACTTTGCATAGGATTTTTACACTAAAAATCATGTTGAAATTAAATTTTTTATGGCTATACTATTGAAACAGGCAACTCGTTTTTTGCTTATTTTAAAGAAAAGAGGGACAAGTAGCAATTTAATTTAATTGTTATCAATATTGTCACATGTTCTGTTAATTTGATCTTCAATTTGTAGAACAGGAATATATAGGTAGTTAACCCATTTAAGCCCACTGGCAACAACAGTTACCACAGTTCATAGATGTCATTTAGTTCTTCATTTTTCTAGATGTTATCCATGTTTTATTTTTCAATGGCATGCAAGTAAACAACCAAATAAAGGATTTCAAAGAAGAAAAAAATGCATCGACTTCCTTCCTTTCACAT
>NC_039266.1:3431391-3497777 GCF_003368295.1 Carassius auratus
AAATAGTGTAAAATTCTCTAAAAACTATTTACATTTTTAATAGATTAAATACAATTCATTATCATTTCATATATAGTACAGAAATTATAATAAATTCATGATACATTTATTACATCTATTATACAATTTAATAATAATATATTTATTTATAATTAGAATTTAAAATTAAATATATACATTTTATTTAGTGGATCCAAACTGTGTATATAATATATAAATATATCATAAAAGATAAAGTATAATACATTTGTAATAGATTATAATTTCAACAAATTTTATAACAAAAATCTATTAATTTTAGTTGTCCATATCCATATTAAAAGAGAAATATACCTTTAAATGAGCTTTAAACAGTTTAAACAGAATAAGGACTGAAACTCACAGTTTAGTTGATTTTTGATTTGACAAAGGGATTGGGATTGGAGGTGGTACCTGTCACAGATCCAGCCCCTGTTGCTCATTGGTCGCTTGCAGTTGCTGCAGTTGATGTGTAAGGTGGTGGAGGCTTGATTCAGACACATGATGGGGCCACACGTGCTCAGTTTGATCACCTCGTTACTGACGTTCCACAGCTCGAAGCGCTGCAGCAGGTCGATGTAGGACATGTACCAGTGCTCCTGAAACACAAACACACAGATTAAAACATCACGGCTGTACCCTCATTCAATATTCACCTACATCAGTCCACTCATACAGTTCACTTGAAGGAGTGAATGAAAACGAGTGAGTGAGGGCAATGGAAGGACTGCCGCTTTTGCATAGTTTGCCTGCTGTTTAATAATCATTTGAAATGGGCAGCTCCAGTAGTAAAATTAAAGGATTTATATTGAACTCTGTCATTGAAATTAGGATAAAGCCTAGTTAAACAATTTAATAGTCCATTTACAATGAATTTGTACATGTGTTGTATTATAGCATGGAGGGGTGCTTTTAACACCAATTAAAGGAACACTCCACTTTTTTTTTAACTCATCCAACTCCCCTAGAGTTAAACAGTTGAGTTTTACCGTTTTCAAATCCATTCAGCCGATCTTTGGGTCTGGCGGTAGCACTTTTAGCTTAGCTTAGCATAGATCATTGAATCTGATTAGACCGTTAGCATCTCGCTCAAAAATGACCAAAGAGTTTCCATAGTTTTCCTATTTGAAACTTGACTCTTCTGTAGTTGCATCGTGTACTGATTAGACTGACTGAAAATTAAGAGTTGCGAAGTCAGAAACTCTTTGGTCATTTTTGAGCGAGATGCTAACGGTCTAATCAGATTCAATGATCTATGCTTAAGCTAAGCTAAAAGTGCTACCGCCAGACCCAAGTATCGGCTGAATGGATTCGAAAACGGTAAAACTCAACTATTTAACTCTAGGGGAGTTTGAAATGAGGTTTTATTTTTTTTAAAAAGTGGAGTGTTCCTTTAATGGATGATTCAGCTGTGAGCGCCATCTTTTGGCAAGACGCAGGAACTCTCATTATGTGCATCAGTGCATTATGAGTTTTCTCTAGCTGCTTAGTGTACATCGTTGGTAACACTCGTTTTTGCACTGTACAACATCCACTATGGTTTCGTACAACACTAAAAATGACTGTTCCCTATTTGAGGGTACAGTGGGTGATTTCGGATACTGCCCAACATGCAGAAAGCTACACTTCCTGTCAAAGGCGGGTGGTTTTCCTCACCTGTGTGAGCTCGTCGATCTCCTTACGGATGCGGTCGCCCAGTACGATCAGCACGGATACGGCCATCTGCACGTTGCCCTGCTCGGCGTAGTAGCACAGCATCTCCTTTACGATGGGGCAGAAGAACTTGGGCGGCAAGTGAGGGCGAGAACAGCAGCTGCGAGACGGAAATGAGACTGAAGGACTCCATGGGAGTCAGACATGTGCTCTCGGCTTCGCTCCCGCTGACGTGGGGTGACTCTGGCTTCTCCTGCACTGGCTCCGGGGCCGAGGGATGGTCCATGATCTCGTGGCGTAACGGGAAGGCCTCCTGAGGGAGCAGGTACTCGGGCTCCTCTGCTTGAGAGAGAACAGGCTTTTCATTTCACTTTTTACACCTATGCACCTGTGAGATATGCTTGGTTTTGTTGACTTCTCACAGGCAATATTAACAGTTTGCAGCTTCTTGACCAACCTGCTGGTTTCTCGTGCTCCATGCTGTAGAGATCATCGTCGTCCAGTTCAGCGTCTCCAAACAGATACTCGGCCTGACCCTCGCTGCCCTCCGTCTCCTCGTTCTCTGCACACAGAAACACATCTTTATACACTGTTTGTAAGGATTTCCTGGCAGCTAAACATCTGGACTGACAGCTGAAGGCCACGGAGAAACTTACGGAGTAATTTCTGCATTCACAAATCAAACCATCTTTATAATAACTGAGGCAGCTCATTAACCCTGAAGTTTTTAAAGGGTTAATTCACTGAAAAAATTAATTTTTCTCTCATTATTTACAGGTCATTCCTAATATGTGTAACCATCCGCTGGTTTCACAGACAGGCTCAAGACTAAAATGTAAGTCTGAGCTGTTTAATCTGAAAGAAGAACAAGAGGGACACCAATCATGTTTTTTTTCTAAGACACATTTGTAAAAATGGCCTTGACTTATACTTAAATGGCCTTGAACTGTGGCCTTGTCCTAATCCTTGCTTAGTCCTAGCACTGTCTGTGAAACCAGGCCTTTATTTCTTCTGTGGAACATAAAAGGAGACGTTTAGCAAAATGTCCAAGTTGCTCCAAGTTGAAAATGCACCATAAAATTATCGGTTTTCTAGAGGAACAGACTTAAACTGAATCTGTTGCTTAATGTCGATCATATAGGTTGAAACTATATGAGGCTTAATGATGAAAAAATTATTATTTTTGGGGGTCCTATCTGGTCTCCTACAAATGTTTTGTGTTTTCCTGAGAAACTTTGCATTTGCTTGCAAAAACGTTATTTGCGAGCAAAAGTTTAATGGGAAAACAGAATGGTTTTGCGAGCAAATGAAAACACAAAGGTTTGCAAGGAAATGCAATGTTTCTCTAGGAAATCAAAAGTTTTGCAAGCAAACACAAAGTTTATTCGGGAAACAAAGGTTTGCGAGGAAAAGCAAAGTTTCCCTGGAAAATTAAAAGGTTCTGCGAACAAACGCTAAGTTTTTTTGAGAAACAAAAGTTTTGTGAGCGTACGCAAGGTTTCTCGGGAAAAATACAAAAGTTTGCAAGCAAACACAAAGCTTCAAAGAAAAAAATAAGGGGTTAACAAGTTTATTGTGGAAACACATTGGTAAAGCTAATGTAAAGTTTCTTTTGATGTAAAGTTGGAATTTAATACAATATTGCGGAGACTCGGTGAGCAAAAGTTATGTTTCTCATATATCTTATTTAATTTTTTGGGGAAAAGCAAAAGTTTTATGAATGAAAGCAAAGTTTCTCTGGTAAAGACGATTAGTTTTATGTGTAAATGCAAAATTTCTCAGGAAATGTAAACGTTTTGTGATTGAAGGCAACATATCTTTGGGGAATGCAGTCGTTTTGAGAGAGCAAGCACAAAGTTTGCTCTGTAAACACAGTCTGGCTGATTGTATCTTGCATTCCTCTGTTATTGGTCTCTCATCAGGACGGCTGCGTGTTTATATGTCTGTGTCTCACCGTCATTGTTGTTGAGGTTGGTCTCCAGACTGTGGAGGTTGTCTTGTCTGTTTTCTTTGTTTCTCTCATTGAGAGCAGCGCTCATCTCCTTCATACTGAAGCTGCAGGACGCAGGTAAAAGATGCACAGTGATGAATGATATCAGAGTTAGGATTCAGAAATGAAACATCACATGTGGTAATGTCAGTACCTGTTGACGAGTGGGAGGTTTCCTGATTTGTTTCAGATTGTGATTGGACGACAAGGACGGATTAGCCGGCTCTGAAAACATGATTCGCAGCATGGTCCATGTGGTCGATTCCTGTATAGTATAAACACATAACATAAAAACTTCTGTGAAACAGGGTTTGTAAGGAAACTGCAGGGGATTTGTGAATTAATGATAAGCTAGTCTTTCAGTATTAATCATAATAATATGCAATCAATTAAAAAAATAAACATGGAAGCCTATATTAAATAATTTTATACTGGCCTTATGCACTATATAATTGCAAAATGTTTTTTTTTAATTTTTAAATATTTATTTTATTTAGTTAACTTGTATATATATATATATATATATATATATATATATATATATATATATATTTTTTTTTTTAATAAAAGAGAACAGAGAACCATGAACATGCAAATGTTGTCTAAAATCATTGAGATGTTAACTTAAAATCTCTGGGGGCACTTCAAAAAAAATAAATATTGTAGGTTTAAAGCATTTCAGCTGACAAAAAAGGTTAAAATACAACCAAATCCCATTAAAATCCATCTGTACCTGCGGTCTGTTGAGTCTCTTGGCGACTTGAGCGTTATGCTCACAGAGTTCGGCGAAGGGTTTCCCGCTCAGCAGGTAACTCTGTGCGGTGTTAATGAACCAGTCCATCCCGACACCGCTGCCCGCTTCACTCTCAAACACACTGAGCGCGCTCGACACCTGCGCAAACTGCTCCGTCACATCCGGCTTCTTGAAGAAGAAGATGGGGTACCGCCGATCGCCCCCCGGATAGGTTTTACGCCCCACGTCCCCTACAGATTGTGGCGCTATAAAGAAATGAACACCATTAAAAGCACGAGAGTTTGAAAAAAAGACATAAAAAAGTCAAGGCAAGTACAATAAATACATAACAAAAAATATCTTGTATCTGTGCAGCTAATTTTGAATGCAAAAATAATTTTGGTCAAATCGAACCCCGTATAGAAATAACACGATAAAATAGATGAAAATTATTAAATCTCACATTTGATAATTTTTGTCTCTAACAAACTCGAGGTTTTCTATGCAAGCCCTTTACTGCCACTGAATAAAACATTTTAAAAGGTAACTTTTTATCTAACAATTTTGACTTTTTTTTATATAATTGCACGCTATAAACTCGCAGTTGAGTGTTATAAAGTCAGTACTGTGTGATAAACTCATAATTCTGAGAAATAAACTCATAATTGTGACTTTTTTTCACAGAATTGTGAGATTTAAACTCTGGGGAGGGGGGTATGATATGTTCTCAAAAGTTTATATCTGGCGAATCTGACTTTATTACATGCAATTAAGAGTTTATATCCCACAACTCTGAGAAAAAAGTCACAATTGTGAAGAAAAAAAATGTCTGTGCTTGCATAGTTTTTCTGTTTTTACATGCATCTTTAGTGTCGAATATGGTGAACTGCATTGAAATCAGTGATGTTCAATTTAACACACAACACACAAATAGTACCCAGTTTTTCAGCACCACAGGAGGGTTTGCAGCAGTCCACCCGGGCGGGTCACTCACCGCTCATCAGACTCTCTTTAGCAGCGAACGCCAGGTCCCCGAACAGCCCAAAGCAGAGTCCCTCAGGATTGGCGCGGTCGACGGGTCTGCTGGCGTCTTTAAACATGTGCTGGTACAGCGTACTGTCCTTGGACCCCGACAGCAGGAAGTAGGGGTCGTGCTGGTGCCGCCATACGATTCCCGTGGTCACGTCTTTGTGCTCCTCGAAGGTTGCGAAGGGGATGAACGGCCGGCGGACGTCCCACACGTAGATGTTGTGGTCCACCATCATGGAGCAGGTGGCCAGGTGATATCTGCGCTCCGGACGCCACTTGACCCTGGCCACCGACGCTATGGTCTGAACGCAGTAGATCTCCTTCACGCGGTTGGTCGACATGTCCCAGACTTTCACCATCTTGTCACGTCCGCCTGTGGCCAGCCAACCCCTGCAAGACAGAGACAAGCGTTACATATACATATAAAATGTGTAACATTTACCAACTAAAATTAGGCAAAAAAAGTTGCTTTTGAGTATTTATTAAGTAGAAATTTTGAATAAATTATTTAGAAGTTGACTATTTTGTTTTTTAATCTTCCTTCTAATTTAAAGTTTCTTTAGTTATTATTATGAATTTTACAATTGTTATTGTTGTTATTTTTTTTATCTCATTTTATCTTCTTTTTAAAAAAAGGCTCACTTTGTGTGTTTCATTAGTTATTTTTTTATAATAATAATTTATTATTATAAATATAATAATTTTTTTAAATTTGTATTTGTAATAAAACAGTTTTATTATTATCATTTCCCTTTTCAATTTAATATTTACTTTAAGAGTAAGTTTAAAATTTCTAATTGAATTTTACTATAAAAACAATAATAATATAAAATATATTTAATTTGTATTTGTAATAAAACAATTTTATTATTATTATTATTTCCCTCATTTTTTTAATCTTAATGTTTACATTAAGAGTAAGCTTTATATTTTAAATTGAATTTCACTATAATAACAACAAAAACAATAATAATAGTAATAATAATAATTATTATTATTATTATTATTAACAATAATAATTGTATGCTAATTGTTATATTCTGAGCTTTTATATTATATTATATATTATATTTATGGCTGTCAGTTTAACGTGTTAACTTTATTAATTAATTATAAAAAAAATAACGCAATTAATTTTTTTTAACAAAGTTAATGCACTGTCCCTGTCTTCAGTCCTGTATGTCATCTAACATAACCAAAACAGCTTTATTACCAACAGTCTTCAAAATACCTTCCTTAAATTCTGTCATTATTTGCTCACCCTCATGTCGTTTCAAACCTTTATATTGCAGTACATGTTTTGAAGAACCTATTTTGTTGGTAACAAAGCTATTTTGGTTACCAGTGACTTTCATTGTACTAACAACCAATACTGAGATGTTTCTCGAGTTATCTTCTTTTACGTTTGGCCGTTGTAGCCTAAATGTTTGTGCATGGACCTGTCATCAGGGTGCCAGTCACAGCAGAAGACGGGTCCGGTGTGCGCGGTGAACATCCTCTCGTATCGGTCGGGTCTCCGAATGTCCCACAGCTGCACGTTTCCATTCTCAAACGAGGCCGCGAACGTGAAATAATCCTTAATACTGAACTGCACATCTCTCACGCTCTCAGACTGACCTGCGAAACACAGACTGGTGTTCACGTTGTGTACAGTCTCTGTGTAGTGTCAGATTTAGTGTCTAAAATGCTCCAGATGTGCTTCTCGTTGAAAATAGGTGCTTGGGTGATGTTTTGTAGATGTATAATATGTGTAAATCATGAAAGAATTTGATTTTTGACATGTGACCCCTGCTGGCAAAATGAGTCGTCATGAGGAAATAGTCAAAAATGTGTTATTTTTATTGATAATGATGTATGACTTGTAGAGTTACAGCCGTTTGAAGGCTACAAGAGTCAGCAGAGATGAATTTCTTTTGAGAAAAATCAAGTGAAAGTTTTCCCAAGAATAAAATCACCGAGCAACATTGCATATTTTCTTCTATTTCTATTCTTAAAAACTACTATATAATTAATCACAATATTGCTATTATTTTTTATCTTTGTTAATAAACATATGAAACAAAGATGCAAAAAACAGTACTTTAATCAAGAGCCTCTATTCTTTTAATGTTAGTGTAATTAACATTGGGACCTACTGTAATGCATGGATCTAATATAATGTTACACATCAGATAAGACAGAACAGATTATGTTTGTGTGACTCTCCTCTAGACATATTTTGCAATAATGTACTTAATAGGGAGATTATGCACATGCTTTGCAAACATCATCATGGTTTGAACTCAATATAAATATCCACAAAGCTGTAATACAGTACTTTGTAACAACAGCCCTACAACTTATGTTGAGAAGCAGCAGCAGTCGTCCAGAAGAAAGCATACAACTAAAGATCATATCAGATGTTTGATTACTTTTGAGCATTGAGGTCAGTAGAAGAGGACTTAATGAACTCATTTTTGTGAAAACCTTAAATTCGACCTTTTTTCTCTTCTTTTGGCTGTAGCTCAAAGTTGGACCGTGTGCATTCACACTCATTCTGCCAGCATGGGTCACATGTGCAGATGCTGTAGTAAAGCCAGAGACGCTCATCTACCAGAAAAGGTGCTGACGCTCTCCTTCTTGCGCAGGTCAAAACACTTCATGAATCCGTCCTGAGAGCCGGACAGCAGCATGTTGACCTCAGTGGGGTGAAAACAGACTTTATTGACCGTGCGCTTGTGTTCGGTGAACAGCTGCTCCTGTTTGTTACGGCAGGGCCGGGCCAGATTCCACGTCACCACGGCTCCGTTAGTGGCGGCGGTGGCCAGCAGGTTCTCCTCCATCTGATGCCACATGACGTCCGCACAGCTGAAGTTCAGTGAGGGTTTGCGTCCCACACGCAGGTTCAGCCGCTCCACGAAAGCGTCCTCCTCCAGACCGTAAATCTTGAAAATATTCCGCCCGGCAACCACCACCTGAAACATGCAATGATCAATAACAGACTGAATATTCATTTACATACTACTAATCAATTAAATGACAAATATATACATACTGAAGCAATACCTAAATTAATAATAAATATAAATAATAGTGCTGTCAAGCGATTAATCGCATCCAAAATGAAAGTTTTTGTTTGCATAATATATGTGTGTGTGCTGTGTATATTTATTATGCCTATATAAATATACACACATGCATGTATATTTCAGAAAAATATGTTAATATTAAATCTATATATTTATAATATAAATTATATGAATATAAATACATGTAAATATTTGTATGTGTGTGTATTTATATTAACATAATAAATATACACAGTATACACACAAAAACGTATTTTTTGGATGCGATTAATCGTTTGACAGCACTAATAAATAATAATAAATTGATTAAATTTAATTAGATTAATTTTTTTTTTATTTAATTAGCAAAACAATATACTGTACATATATATAACTTAATGACAAATTGTTGAAATTAAAATATTTATAATATTTTGCATGGCAACCATCACTTGAAACATGTTGTGAAAAATTATTAAAAATTATAAACAAATAAATAAAAAATAATAATAAATTAATAAATTTTAGACATTAAAATATTTTGAGAATCAAACATCACCTGAAATATGTTCTGATCAGTCAAGGGTTAACTACATCTTATAAAAATAGTATCCAAAAATAGTATTTGGAAAGTGAATATTAAGTATTGACAATTAAATTATTAATAACCGATATTAGTCATTAACAGAATAAATACCAACTTAATTTACATATTAATATGATATAAATTTAATATTAAATAATAATAAATTGATAGTAATACTACATATAAATCATTTAATAATGAATAAATTATATACATTTAAATACTGATTTATTATAAATTATATAAATGTCAAAGTTATTGTAAAAATTCTATATTGATCATTTTGGTAATGTGAACCATCAACCATTGAATTGGTCTCTTTGGCTTGTGTTGTGAATATAATTTTCATCTCATTTGTTCACCTGCGTAGCATCCCGACACACGCTGATGGCATTGGCAGGTGCATCCAGGTGACAAAACATGGTACAGCCACTAATAGTGCTGCTGACCCTGGTCATCTTCTCCATCTCAAGCTGCACAATCAAGAGAAAGAGAGCAAACAGAGGTGAAAACACAAAGAAAGAGATGTAGCTAGAACAGTTCCTTCTCTGGCCAGCAGGTGGAGCAATGAACATCTCCAGGTAGCGCGGGCACGAGCCTTTTTTCAGCATTTATAAAGTCAAAATATACAGTAATAAAGTGAGAGGTTCACACTTACACTGTGTCCAAAGCCCGTTGTGTTGAGTTTATTATTTTAAAATAACCTTTCACTTGCTCATTCACTGACTCAAAACCTATGAGAAAATGAAGTCAGAAACAGAAAACATGTTTCATTGTGTTTTAATATTTCACAAAAAAAAAAAATATATATATATATATATACATACACAAATCTTTACACGGAATTACACACCGACCTGCAGAACAGCATAAAAACATATCTGCAACAAAGACATTAAATAAATGAAGTGTAAAAGTGATACCAGAAAACATAAATAAATACATAATAATAATAAAAAATAAAATAAGGGAAATTGTAAAAGTTATATATAGTGATAGAAAGAGACAAATAGACACAACAAATTTGAATTATTGGTAGAGTGCATGTTTTGTAAATATTTTATCTGCTGCTGACTGCGTTCAGCCAATAATTCCAGTTTATAAATACTGTTTTCTCATTAACATTAGGAAAACAAGAGCAGTGCTTTGTTATTATAATGCACAGAAATACCAATTAAAAATGTAATTATTTTATATAAGGGTTTTGCACAGTTCATCATATTCACCTCAAGCATACTGGGCTTCGAGAATCGAGTTTATAAAAATATAAAACATTTAGTATTATAACAAAATGATATTATAGCTTTATCTTATTAAGCATGCAGTATTAGATGTAACGTTAGGTGTGCAGTCACGCGCCTTAATAAAAGTGCTACGCTGCTTTAAAAACAGCTCAGTATAGCGGTTATAACTCATGCAGCACGAGGCAGTAATACAGCCTTCGAATATTAATGATCAACCGTGATATGAGTTTAGATACCGCTGAAATAACCGCGAACAACTTACCCATTAAAAACAATTGTGTCCGTTCATTAGAAGCGGATGTAGAAGCATTGTTTACGTTCGCTGCTGACGTCACCTCCGGTCGCATGGCGCGCTGCTTCGAGCTGCATAATCTGTTCACAACCTTTCTTTTACTGTCTGTTCACAACGCCTTTAAAACCTCACACTAAAGAAATTTGTCATAACACATCCCGGTATGTTAATATGCTGTGATGTCGCTTGCTAACATTTGTTTGTTAATGTTATGAACTCTGTGTTTGCATTATTTCTCTCTCTCTGTCAGTCATGTCTGTGAATGAAAGCCTGTATAACATCTCGGTTACGTATGTAACCTTGGTTCCCTGAATAGGGAACGAGATGCTGCGGTGACGTCACCACGTATGGGAACACCTCTGGTGTGACGAATGTCTGAAGCCCTATACCATCCCGCCAATCCTATTGGCCAAATGGCGCATAGCACCACCCTGCGCATGCGCGAGCATGATATACCTGGGTGCAGCGCGCCATTTCGCTCAGATTTCATGACTGAAGATGAAGAGTTATCAAGGTACGGAACGGCCAGAACCGCAGCATCTCGTTCCCTATTCAGGGAACCAAGGTTACATACGTAACCGAGATGTTCCCTATCATAGGTCACTTCGATGCTGCGGTGACGTCACCACGTATGGGAACGATATACCAAAACGCCTGACGTACCTGATAACTGAGATCCGAGGAAGCAACTGCTCAAGCGGAGAGAACCCGGGAGCCAGGGGCCATCCTCACATCCAGACTGTAGGATTTGATAAAAGTGCTCGGTGAGGACCATCCTGCCGCAGCACAGATATCATCCATAGAAGAGCCACTGAGAAAAGCTTGAGAAGAAGCTACAGCTCGAGTGGAATGAGCCTTAACCCCTAAGGGCGAAGCGAGTCCGCGCGCCTCATAGGCCAAAGAAATCGCCTCCACCAGCCAATGGGACATGCGCTGTTTTGTAACTGCATGGCCCTTACTTTTATGTCCAAAGCAGACAAACAGCTGGTCAGAACCACGCCAAGGAGCTGTGCGATCCACATAAGTCTTTAAAGCTCTCACAGGGCAAAGACTTAGATCTCCTGACCCGGCCT
Organism: Carassius auratus; assembly: GCF_003368295.1. NCBI lineage: Eukaryota > Metazoa > Chordata > Actinopteri > Cypriniformes > Cyprinidae > Carassius > Carassius auratus. Next base: position 3,443,057 of record NC_039266.1, read on the forward strand.
CGGCAGGCGAAAAAGCTTCCAGAACCACTTGCTGAAAGCGAAAAGGGTTAGATGCGACCTTAGGAACATAGTTAGGCCTGGGCCGCAGCAGCACCTTCACAGAGCCTGGTGCAAATTCCATGCATGAGGGTGAAACAGAAAGAGCCTGTAAATCCCCAACTCTCTTGAGGGAGGATAAAGCCATGAGAAGAAGTGTCTTCAATGTCAGGATTTTATCCGATACGGTCTCCAAGGGCTCAAACGGATGCCCTGATAAACCTAACAACACAATGGATAAATCCCATGAAGGAACTCGCACAGGGCGGAAAGGCCTCAGCCGTCGCGCACCCTGTATGAAACGAGAAACTAATGGATGACGCCCCACAGAGGCACCGCCTATGCATTCGTGGTAAGCTGAAATGGCTGCCACGTAAACCTTTAAAGTGGCTGGTGTAACGCCATCCGAGAAACGCTCCTGGAGGAACTCCAGCACTGAAGCCACTGGGCAGTAAACTGGATCCACATTATGATTACCACACCAGGCTGTAAACAGTCTCCACTTGAAAGCATATAAGCGTCTCGTAGAAGCTGCTCTAGAACTCAATATAGTCTCAGTAGTTTCAGCAGAAAGACCGGGACATACTAACGCACTCCGCTCAGTGGCCACGCCCACAGTTTCCACAGATCTGGCCTCGGGTGCCAAATCAGCCCCTGTGCTTGTGATAATAAATCCTGTCTGATGGGAATCTCCCACGGAGAGCCCGCTAGCAGACTGATCAGATCCGCAAACCACGGCTGCGTGTGCCATCGCGGAGCCACCAGCAGCAGCTGTTCCACTCTGTCCCGGCGTAATCTGCATAATACCGCTGGGATCAAACGAATCGGAGGAAAAGCATACAGACTGGTCTTGGGCCAGCTGTGAGCTAACGCATCCACGCCCAGGGGCGATGGGGAGCGTAGGGAGAACCATAGCGGGCAATGCGTAGTCATGCTCGATGCGAATAAATCCACTTTCGCTTTGCCGAATATCCGCCATAAAAGATCCACCGACTGGGGGTGTAATCGCCATTCTCCCTGTTCCAGAGCCTGTCTGGATAGCAGATCCGCTCCGAAATTCAATCGTCCGGGGACATGAATGGCCCGGATCGAGAGAAACTTGTCCCGAGACCACAGAAGAACACGCCTCGCCAGCCTGCACAGGGGGCGAGAGCGCAATCCTCCTTGATGGTTCAGATAAGACACAACCGCTGTGTTGTCTGATCTGAGTAGCACATGACGGCCGATCAGCAGATCCGAGAAATACTGGAGAGCCAGAAAAACTGCCAGTAATTCCAGTCTGTTTATATGCCAGCCGCGCTGAGCCGCTGTCCACACTCCGTGGGCTGGTCGCCCTCGACACACAGCTCCCCAACCAGTCAAAGACGCGTCCGTCGTGACAGTCTCTCGGAAAGCATAAATTCCCAATCGAACTCCTGACAGGAGAAATTCGGTTGACATCCAAATTTTCAGCGACATCACACACCGCCGTGTCACCGAAATCGTGCGATGCGGGAGACAACGGGGTGAAATATTCCGCCTTTTTGTCCACCACTGAAAAGGGCGCATTTGAAGCAATCCCAGACGAATCACGGGGGATGCTGCTGCCATTAGACCCAAGAGCCTGAGGCACAATCTCACCGTCACCGTGCGACCCGCTTTGAAGTGCCGCACGCATGACGCAATCGACTGAGCGCGCGGGAGAGAAAGCTTCGCTGTCATCGCGCGAGAGTCTAGATCTATTCCAAGAAAAGTTATCCGTTGAGAGGGAGTTAAAACACTCTTCTTGAAATTTGTTCGTAAGCCCAGGCTGTTTAAATGATTCAGCACAAGATCTCGGTGAGAGTGTGCTTGAGTCCGCGATTGCGCTATCACCAGCCAATCGTCCAAATAGTTCAACACACGAACGCCCTGGAGCCGCAACGGGGCCAGAGCTGCGTCCATGCACTTTGAGAACGTACGGGGCGCTAAAGCCAAGCCAAAGGGAAGAACGCGGTACTGATACGCTTTGCCCTCTAAAGCGAATCTGAGGAACTTCCTGTGTCTCTTGACGATCTGAATATGGAAATACGCATCCTTCAGATCGATCGTAATAAACCAATCGCTTGGTCGGATCTGAGACAGAATATTTTTCACCGTCAACATCTTGAATTTGCTCGGTCTGAGTGCAAGATTCAGACGGCGTAAATCCAGAATGGGTCGTAACCCGCCGTCTTTTTTCGGTACCACGAAATAACGGCTGTAAAAACCTGTCTCCATCTGAGAGGGGTGTACTTCTTCTATAGCCCCTTTGCTCAACAGAGCTGACATTTCTTGTCGCAGCACCGCCATTTCCGTAGACTTCACCGTAGTGGGAAGAATTCCGCGGAAAGGAGGCGGGCCTTTCCGAAACTGAATGGTGTATCCGTGACAAACCGTGCGTAACACCCATTGAGGAATGCCGGGCAAGCGTTCCCACGCGGCCCGAAACAATATTAACGGTTTCAAAGCTTCCGCTCCCAGCAACGCCGTCATACGCGTTAAAACGACCGGACACGAAAAACCCGTGGTGTTCGTGCACCGGGGAAGCGTATGCGCCGGAGTCGTTGCGTTCCGTTGAGTATAATCCTGAAGCGTGTCCACGGCAGGAATTAGGCCAACAGATGGAACATCGGGCTCTGCCGCTAGCGAAAAAGCGGCGGCTGTGTGAGCCGTCATAAACGGGCCGTTTGTGTAGGGTCCTTGAGTCGTCCCTCGAACTCCGAAAGCAGGATTGCGCAGAGTGTCTGAGGGAGCGTCTGTCATTACAGCTCGATCCAATGTTGCTCGAGGCGCTGTTAGCGGCGAGACAATCAATGTTTGAGCATGGGGACTGCAATGAGAGTGTGGGATGCGCGAAAGCGGTCCGACAGCGCTCTCTAGCGGAGGGCACAGTCCCTGGCAAGCAGCAGAAAGATCAGGAGCTGCTATTCGGCACCCGAGAACGAGAGGCTTTAGCCGTCGAGGTCAGGTTCAAACGCTTACGTTGACGCTGGTGCGCCGGAGGAAAAACCCTAGGGCCCCAGTCCTTACGAGGAGGCGCCATGGGTGTGGGTTCCTCTCGAGAGGCTGCTCGCTGGCGGTGAGAGGAGGTTGAGCGAGAACGCGCGGGCGCTTGCCGGCGTTCGACCTCCCTGGGTCTGCGGGGAATCAGCTGGCGGAAAGCGGCTGATTGCTGTTTCGCTGCCCTGAACTTCTCCACTACTGACGTGACAGCCTCACCGAACAATCCATCCCTGGAGACAGGGGCATCCATAAGGAAAGATTTATCCTTCTCCTTAATATCGGTGAGATTAAGCCAGAGGTGGCGCTCAACCGAAATCAAACCGGCCATAGTACGGCCCACTGCACGAGCGGTATGTTTGGTAGCGCGTAGCGCCAAATCCGTAGCTCTACGCAGTTCTTTAACTGCCTCCGGTGTGATGCCCTCACCTTCATCCAATTCCTTCAATAACTCCGCCTGGTAGGCCTGAAGGACCGCCATAGAGTGGAGCGACGCAGCCGCCTGACCAGCCGCCATGTAGGATTTACCCACCAAACTAGACGTGACTCGACACGCCTTCGAAGGAAGAAGGGGGCGAGACTTCCAAGCCGCGGCCGAACTAGGCGCAAGGTGTTCGGCGAGAGTCTCTTCCACCGGGGGCATCATAGTATAGCCATGGTTCGCCATATCAGAAACGGTGGCGAAATCCGCGGCCGCGGCGTTAGTAATCCGCGCCGAAAATGGCTGTTTCCAGGACCTCGAAACCTCCTGGTGGAGGTCCGGGAAAAAAGGCAAAGGCCTCCGGGGCTGTGTAGGTGTCCGACTGGTTAAAAAACGGTCGTCCAGCTTGGAAGAAGGTTGGGCCTCGGCCTTGTCAACCTCCCAGTCTAGCCCCAATTTTCCCACCGCACGAGAAACCACATCCAACAGCTCACTGTAGGAGGGGGAAACACGCCTCTCCTGTCCGCTAGGAGGAAGAGGGCTAGTGTCGGTCGCGAAGTCCTCAGACCCCGAGGCCGCGGTGGATAAAACATCGTCGTCATAGCGTCCACAACCGAAGGAGATGGCGGTGCATGCCTCCGGTGTGGGAAGTAAATCCTCATTAGAGAAGACGACGGGCTCAGTATAAGTTTTATTCTGCAGCAGGGTAGGGGAGAGCGAGCGATGTGGAGAATATTCCAGCGCTGCGCTGTCCACAAAATCCATGTCGCACGTGTCACCCCAGGCCCTCGCCTCGTGCGGTGCCTCGGCAGTCGCAGAGGTGACCTGACGGGGGTTAGACTCGAGGGCGACATTAGAGAAAACTTCCACCCTGGAGCGCAGCACTCTGAGCCGCAGGCCATCACAATGGGGACAGGAAGAAAGGCCGCTAAGCGCCGCCTGTGCGTGATGTAAACCAAGACATACTACGCACCTGTCATGAGTGTCCCCCGCCGTGATGTACCTGGTACATGGCTCCTTACATTTTCGAAAGCTCATCGCGTCCGCGAAGAGGAGTTAACACTGCTCGAAGAGATCGCTGGAGAACGCGAGACGATAGGGCACAGATGATTCGCTATTCCTGAAGGAATGAAATCTGAGCGAAATGGCGCGCTGCACCCAGGTATATCATGCTCGCGCATGCGCAGGGTGGTGCTATGCGCCATTTGGCCAATAGGATTGGCGGGATGGTATAGGGCTTCAGACATTCGTCACACCAGAGGTGTTCCCATACGTGGTGACGTCACCGCAGCATCGAAGTGACCTATGATAGGGAACTGTGAAGCTCCAGCTGTGTGGAGAGCAGTTCATGGAAAATACTGGACTGTAGTAGAAGCCAAGGCAGCTGTGAAGGGGAAGACATCAGGAAAACTCTTGCAGCTGGACAGATGGTTTGAGTTCTTACAAGCAAACACTTCAAATGCATTTTTAGGTTCATTGCAGCATTTGTGTATTAATAATAATTACATAATTTACAATATTGCTAAAAAAAAGGATACAGTACATTTAAAATAATACTTTATATGTTGCTTTATTAAATTATAAATAAAATGATAAAAATATATATTGTAATAATGTTAATTTTTACCTAATTTTCAAAATTAGTCATAACCATGCAACTTTAGTGGCAGTGTCTATTTGATATGTGATTATATATAAATAATCATAAATTACAAATATAAATACTAAAATGTATTTATAAAATAAATAATACATTTAAATATTGTTAAATTAATTACATTTAAAATGAATGTATTAATTGCATCCTTTTAATTTATATTTTCGACCTATACATCATAATTAACCATAAACTTGCAAATTGACAAAACCGTAAATGCAGTCTCACTAGCATTTCCTTTATTTGATACGAGCCATATTTAAACACCCAAAATGTGTTTTTATGATTATTACTATTTGTGTAGCAGAATATAATTGAATATTAATTTATATGTTAATAATCATAAATGACCTTTATACAGTCTATGTAAATGACTCAAATTTAAAAGCATAATAAACTATAGAAATTAAAATATTATTAAATCATGCATTATATATATTTTTTTTCTAAATCACATGTACATTGCGTTAGACATGCATCAGAATAGAATACAACTGTAGATGTAGTAAATCTTCTGTCAGGTTTCAGGAGGAGCTGCCGGCAGCGATCTCAGCCCGATCCAAGCGTTCCCTCACACACGCTGAGCTCGTCAAGATCATGGAGTGGAAACTGACTGTAAGCACAACAGAAATAGATTCACACCCTACGTAATTAACAAGAACCATGATGCCAGAAATAGGCGAGTGACTCACTGGTTGCATGTTGGATGCTCTCTAACAGAAAGGGAAGTTCAGGCCTCGTTTGCAGCAGCTGATTGGCTCAAACAGCGAGGAGGCGGTTCAAAGCTCGACCAGCAAAGCTTTCGGTTTGTTACCTGATGTCCAAGCGGCGATTACAGAGCTGTGCAAACTCAAAGGTGTCGGGCCAGCGACGGCATCAGGTACACACACACACACACACACACACCCATCAGATCACGCATGCATGCATTAACTGTATTAATATGCATCTAATCGGTCTCTATAAGCCGTGCTGGCGGCCGGAGCTCCGGGTGAAGTGGCCTTCATGGCTGATGAAGCAGTGGAGAGCATCGCTGAACTCAGGCCGGTCGAGTACACGGCCAAACATTATGCACTTTTCCTCCAGAAAATACTGAACAAAACATCCCAGCTTAATAAAGGTAAGAGATTTAAGATGCATGTTGCTCTTCAAGTGTTCTTCATGGGGATCTGACCCTGATGTTTGTGGTCTCAGCGGACAGCCAGCGGGACTGGACTCCTCACAGGGTGGAGCAGTGTTTATGGGCCTGGGCCGTGGCCAATCAGATTCAGCCCTCGTTACTACAGGAGTTTGGTCTGATGGATGCAACACACTTTTCTCTGTCCAATCAGAAGCCAGAGAAGAGGAAGACAGCTGATGAAGAGCCCTCGAAGAGACAGAAGACGGAGAGATCCTGAAGAGCAGCACTTCTGTCTGCTTATCTGAATAATATTATATTCAGCACTTTTCCTTTGCAAAAGTATGTCTTTTTGAGATATTATAAAAAAGATCACAAAATACAATTGCTTTTCTGAATTTGTAATTGTTTACGTATAAATGTTTTAATAAAGCAATAAAACCTTTGTAAAAAATTACAACTATAAGTGTTTTTTCTAATGTTTTGAAAAGTATATATACTGTATATATATATATATGAATCCAAGTATTGAGTGCATAAATTAACTTTAGGAATAACTTTAAAGAACTTGGGCCTTTCTGTTTTTTCAAATCCTTTTTTTTGCTTAATTAAGGAAATATACAAATATTTTGAAATACTGCCTTTTTGACTTTCATGAGCTGCAAGCGCTAATCATCAAAACTAAAACAAAAAAACTTGTGAAATGTTTTACTTTACATGTAATGAATCTAGAATATATGAAAGTTTCACTTTTATTAAATAAGTTACAAAAAAAACCTCACGATATTCACATTTTTGGAGATGCACCTATATATATTTATGTACATATATGCTCAAGAAACATTTCTGATTATTATCAATGTTTGTGCTGCTTCATATTTTTGTGAAAACTATGATAAACTACCATTTAAAAGTTTGGGTTAAGAAATTTAAATTAAAAAAAATTATATATATATATATATATATATATATATATATATATATATATATATATTATTATTCAGCAAGGATTCGTTAAATTGAAAAAGTGACAGTAAAGACATTTATAATGTTACCAAAAAATTATATTTCAAATAAATGCTGTTCTTTGAACCTTCTATTCTTCAAAGAGTTTGGGGGAAAAATTTTTCCACAAAAATGTTAAGTAGCACAACTGTTTTCAATGCTGATGTACACAAAATTCTTATAAATCTGATTTAATTATTAAATGAAGTGTTTAGACTGCTGCTACTGCATGGCCAATTTGTAAAAAGAAAAAAAAAAGAAAAATGGTAAACCCCACATAAAGCAGGAAATAATGAAAATAATCCATGTACATAATATTAGCCTAAGGTGACCAAACAAAAAAACACCTACTGATAATTTGTAGAAACAGAAGGAAGTTTTGCTCGAGAGGAGTTTCATACTTTGTTCCCCATCGGTGGAAAGTGTTACTGTGAGCACTGACACACACTCACACTCACACGTCTCCTCACAGTATTGTCTTTATTTCATACAGCTGAGAAATGAAAGCAAACACAAAACCATACAAACTAAAACTACATTAACATAATTGCCTCGAGTCCCAATATTTCAGAAGTACAACACATCATGAAATGATAAAGAATTTGATAGAAACTATTAATATTTACATCTCTTTTTTTATCATCATCTGATCAAGAAAAAACTATTAACATTATATTTTCAGCTTTAGCTTCTTTTGCTTTTTTGTAAACAGAATATTTTACTGCAACGAGTCGTCATCTCGTCTTTTGGCACCATTTTTAAATCAGTAAATGAACTACGATTCTCAGTAGGACTACAATTGTGGCGTGACAGAGGATCTCACTGGAGCACAGCGATGAACTCAAAGCAACACTCTTGCGAACTACACCCTACAACATCATGGAGAAAATAAACGCACTACACCGCAATCTGTGCTGATTGGCCAGCTACTGATGTTAAGCATGAGATTCGAGAGCAGCTATTGGCTGGGACGTAATGTGGGTGGGATCAAGGGGAGGTCCTTGGTAAATGAGTTTGTTCCCAGTTTTAAGTGGATTGACTGAGTACAGTTCTTCACCCCGGGTGTGTTTGGAGTGGCATACTAACCATACTACTTTTGCAGTATGCACACTGGTATATTATGTAAATGCAGTAGTATAAATATCATACGTGGATGATTTATTGGTAACATTTGCCAAAATGTGCAGCATACAGGGTAAAGTATTTAAAAAACATATCTCAAGATGCAATGCACTCGACCTTGCATTCTGAAACAGAGTTGCTATTTTTAACTAAAAACTATTAAAAATTGTTTTTGTAAATTGAAATAAAGTTGATGTAAAAATTTACATAATATATGAAAAACTTAAAATTGCTTGAGCAACTGCTAAAACGACTGAAATAGAGCTGAATAAATATATTAAAATATTTAAATAAAAAAAACTTAAAAATTTAAAACTTTTAAAATAAAATTTTTGCCTCAGCAGCTAACAAATAACATACATTGAAGCATTAAAATGACAATGGAAAAACTAAAATAAAAACATTAATATAAAAAAATTAGAATAAAATTAGAAAAGTACATAAAATAACTAACTAAAAAATGACTAAGCTAAAACTGAAAAAAAAGAAATACCAAAAAGCAGAGGAAAAATGGCAAAAGCTGTAAATTACTTTATAAATTACTATTTAAAAATAAAAGCTACTTCAAAATATTAATATAAACTATAGTACATATATAATACTAAAATAACAGTTCTTAAAATAAATTAACCACATAATCAACTTTTAATATTTAGTTTGTCTTTTTTGAATGCTACAAGAGTTAATTTTACTACATTACTTTCTCATATTTGTTTTTCAAACATGATAAATATATGCCATTTGCTGATTTAATCAGCGATGTCACATGATCATCTTGTTATGATTGCAAAATGCATACTGTTTCACATTATATATAAAAAACAAATATTAGGCAGTATACAGTACAAACGGCAAAGTATGCAGTAAATACGCTAGTATTCCACTTCAAACACAACCCAACATTTTAAGACCGAGGTTCAGTGTTTCCCACACTCACATACAGACTACAGTATGTGTGCTTATAACAGTCTGTAAACCAGCAACTACACACACACACACAAACACACACTTCCAGCATCCATATGATGAGTGTTCAAAAAAATAATACATCCATCATTCACTGCTCTCTCTCAATTTTCCTTCATTTTATCAGCTATTTGTCCCGTCTTTCTCGCCTCATTTTCTTCTGACACATATCCCGATATGGTTTTTAGCTTTTTATAACATTTCTCTCTTCTCTTTCTCAGTTTATACGTGTGTCTGATAAATATTCATCAGCGTTTCATTTTTCACCTGTCTAAAAGTGCCAGCCAGCTTAACATTACTGGAACTCTATCAAGTCTATAAAGTTTTTTTGGATGCTAGATCAGAACATTTCAAGTCAACATCAAACCAAAAACTGACATGATTTACTTTATTACTACTGAAATGTATTCACTAAGCCTTTGTTTTTTGCCAATTGTCCTCAAATATCCTTTTTTTTATGGGTTGTGAGTGCCATTTCATGCTGACCTTAAAATATTCAAATAACTTAGATGTTCCCTGGAAAGCATTAGTGTTTTGTTACATAAGTGTGACCTTTGGGCACAGCTGAATTTATTATTTAAACATTTGTGTTGTTAATATTCTGTGCTTTGCTTCCAGCACTTTCCGTTTCTGTGAGTGTAAATGCATTTCATTTCAGGTTTTGCATCATCATCATCATCATGATTCAGTTAAAGACAATCTTTACAGACGCCACAATCCAACACTGTTAGCCACTCTCAATAAATATAAATGTAGGACTATGGCATAAAAATCCACAACATTAAACTGACACACGGTCAAGCTTTTCCAAAATGAAAAGAAACTCAGAACAGCAATCTTATACACATCTTTCCTTTAGCAATTCAATTAATTCCCGTTAATTATCTTTTAGCAGCTTAGCGAATGATAACTTGGCACTACTGAATTTTGTAATATTTGCCGTGTCTTAGAGTTAAGGGTCATGAAATGCTCTTTTTTGCAATCTTGTCTCGAGGATCTTGAGTTGTATTATTCATATAAATCCAGTCATAATCATTTGTTGAAAATGTAGGCAGATGAAACCGTGACTAAAGTTGCAACACATTCGGTATATGTGGTGGTGACACTGGTTTCTATATCAAAAGCATCTTTAATCACGTTATGGCAGTTATCATAACAACTGCAATACTGAAGTAATTCTTAGTGAGTTGCTTGTAAAACTCCTGAGTCTCTCGCTGGCCTGTGTTTGTGTGTTCACTGGAACATTTCAGATATTCAGTCTGTCCCAAACCAAGTGAGCTCCCTTCTACAGCTGCATCATAACAGAACCTGATTAGAAATGCTCTACAAAAACATATTCGACTTACAAAACAATAATCTAATATGCATAAAAATATTAGGTTGTCTATTTTGAAGTAGTTCTAAAGGGGTCAAAAATTTATTTTATTCAGCAAGGATGCATTCGGTTGATGAAAAATGACAGTAAAAAAATTTAAAAAGTTGAATAAATGCAGTTTTTTTTTACTTTTTATTCATAAAAAAACTCAATAAAATAAGATAAAATAAAATAAAAAATCTCATGGTTTCCACAAATATTAGGCTGTTCTCAAAATTGATAATAATCAGAAATTTTTCTTTAGCAGTGAATGAGTATATTTTTCTGATTTCCGAAGATCATGTGACTCTGAAGACTGGAGGAATGATGCTGAAAATACAGCGGAGCATCACAGGAATAAAATAAATTTTAAAATACATTAAAATATAAAAAATTTTTATAAACCGTAATAATATTTCATATTTATACTGTATTGTTTATCAAACAAATGCAGCCTTGATGAGGATAAGAGATGTCTTTCAAAAAACATATTTATAAACATTTTTAGAATTTTTGGAGCTTGTTGCAATACATTCTGGAATTGCTTTTTTGAAAATTCTGTGCTCATATTTGGAAAAAGGTAACACTTATTACATTCTGCCCACATAGAAAGCCCACTATGATTTGGAACAGAGTGAATGTTTCCGTTTCTGTCTGTTTAGGAACAAAGTAAAGCATGAAACAGCTTCAGAAACATAATTTAAACGAACCCGATCCGTAATTATCCAAAAACAAACAGCATCAGATGACCTCAGCATCAACCCCCTACCTCACTGAGGACTACCTCGCTGTGTATTCAAGTGTAAGGCTTTGTGTTTAGTCTGTGAGATTTCATCTACTACGGATGGCATCTGTAATGCATAACAGGCTGAGTCAAATCTAAACTATACAGAAAGGCATCATGAATGAGCCTCGGGCTGAAATACACAACAAATTTAATGTGTGTGTGTGTGTGTGTGCATGTTTCGAGTGTATGACGTACTGATGGTCTGTTCAGATAAGCTCACCGGACCCTTGAGCTCCCTCCGAGTGTTCATTAAAAATACCACACGGTTTGTGTTCGCTGCTTCTGTAGGGAATGTGAGTATGTGTTTTCGTTTCACACCTTCCGGTTTTTACGTCCGTGTCTCCACTGCTGGTCGAGCGGAGTAGATTGAGGTCGGACCTGTGTCGGACAGGGGGGCGTGGCTTTTGGGGGCCACTAGAGGGGGCGTGTCATCAGGGAGGGGGCGGGATCTGTACCCCGAGCAGCTCGTAAGCGAAAATGTTCCAGAAGATGGCGAAGAGGAGGAAGGTGATGAAGGAGAAGATGAGGACCCACCAGGAGCACTGTTTATGCAGAGACTCCTCATAGCTCCGCAGGATCAGAAGCCCATGCTGATGCCCACCACTGCGCCCGACAGATGAGCCATGAAACTGGGCTGCGGTCCGGAGGAGGGGAGGGGCGGGGAGAAACGCAGCCATACGGCACGGCCCACCTCTGAACTCACTGCCAAAGACGGAGAAAGAGACCGGCAGATGTTTGGAATAGCATACGACTCTACTACTTACACTACTTCTGGAATATGTCTCTTTTTTTTGTATGCATGGAATTCCAGATAAAAACTGCATTGAGAATGATGCAATGTGTTCCATTTTTAATATATCGACAATTGTTTTTATTAAAATGTTTAAAAATGTTATTTTTCAGATAATTGGAGACAAACACGTTGAATTAAACATTGATGAGGTCGAGTAATAATGCAGCATACAATTATTTGAAATCATTGCATATTGCACATATAATACTAGATTTTTCAAGTATGCAGTATCTAGTATATATATTCAGTCTACTATATTGTTGTCTTGCATTGTGAATATAACAAATGGTAAAACACAATAGTACACAGTAACTCACTAGTATGCTATTGTGAATTCAGCCAAAGCCTATTTACTAAAGGGGGGGTGAAATGCTATTTCATGCATACTGAGTTTTTTACACTGTTAAAGAGTTGGATTCCCATGCTAAACATGGACAAAGTTTGTACGTTTGAAGGAGTATTTTTGTTCCAAAAAAACCTCTTCCGGTTTGTCACAAGTTTCGGAAAGTTTTTTTCGAGTATGGCTCTGTGTGACGTTAGATGGAGCGGAATTTCCTTATATGGGTCCTAAGTGCGTCCTATGGGTCCGGAAGAGCGCGCGCTCCCATATAGCAGAGCACTGAGAGGCTGAGCACAGCCTGATCAGAGCGAGAGCGTCGCGAAAAGTCACAAAAGAAGTGTGTTTTTTGGTTGCCAGGGCAAGACAACCCTGCACAGATTACCAAAAGAGAAACAGCATTAAGGGACCAGTGGATGGAGTTTATTTTTACAGAGCATCAACGGAGTTGTGCAAGTGTTTTTGTTTGTTCCCTGCATTTCGGATTGCACATCGTTTATTTCTTAAGGATAATGCAGTCCCAACGAAAAAGGGTCACGATCGTGTGTTGGAACCGCAGGCGGTGAGTAAAACTGCTTCAAATATCTCTGTGTTGTTAACTTAGCTATCGGCGCGTAAGCACATCAAGTAAACAACATGTGATGTTGTCATCAAACTGCACTTTCCACATGTACAGCTTAAAAAAAAAAAAAAAAAAAAAAGACGACATGAAGTGGAACTTAGTCATTTTCCAAAACCGCTAAGCAAATATATACAGTTTCAGTACATACCACATAGAGACGTCGTTGCTGATGCTGCTCTTGTTAAATTTCAGCCTCTGGATCTGTGTCACAGCTTCCACATGCTCTCAACTCAAAAGCCTACTGGCGCTCGTGATTCTTTAGCTCCGCCCACATGTCACGCCTCTAGGCGCTCGTGTTTTTCCAGGAAAAATCGGTACAGACTATCTTTCTCTTATAAATATAATAAAACTAAAGACTTTTTGGAGTTATGAAGGATGCAGTACTACTCTATAGGTACTCAAGATTAACAGGATATTGAGTGAAAACGAGCATTTCACCCCCCCTCTAAAGTATGAGAACTACAATAACTCCAGTTACTTACTGCAAACAAGCGCAAGAATCATCCGTAGCAATTTGTATGGACACTTCATACCAGCCCAGTTCTGAAACACAAACATATGCATGTTAAAAGGCATAACGAAGACTTTTACAAAGTCAACATAATGAAAATTCACTCCATCTATTTTACAAATAAATCGTATTGCTCTTACTGTATTCGTCCATGCATGTGTTTTGTTTTGAAATGATTCATAAAAAGTAAAACTTAAACAAATCTGGAGATTCTGGAAAATGTAAATAAATCTTTGGAGATTTATGCTGGACTTCTGATTAAAAGGCTCAAATGTAAAGCTAATGTGAAATGCCATCAGTGTGGTTATTTTTAACTAAAACTAAAAAGGTAACCGATATAAAATAAAAAAATAAACAGTTTAATGAAATGTACACTTAGATCTAAAAGTTAGTTTAGGCTGAAGTTTCTAAAATGTAGACAAAAATAAATTAATAGAAATTTTAATAAAAACAATGAAAAGGCACATAATAAAATTACTAAAACTGCCATTTGCAACCTATTTTGCTGAATATCCAGTCATAAAATTTTTTACTTTGTGCTTATATGAATTCTTATGTATAAAAAAGCGCAGTTATTTGGGCTGTTTTTAGTGGTGGGACCACTGATCTATATATATAATATTAATATATATATAGATATATAATATATTCTATATTATAGATCAGTGGGTGGGACTTGGATTTTTGCTTGAGGAACAAATGAAAATGATTTCCTGTGATGACTGACAGCGTGTCACTGATGACATCATAGAGCTCAAATCCACACACACACACTAAAAGGCACTTGAACAGGGAAGAGGAAGAGTTGAGACGCATCCCTCAGCACACAGCAGACTCTGTTTATGTCTGTGTGTGTGTGTGTGTGTGTGGTCGATTAGAGACTCTTTGATCTTTAGGGAAGCCGCAATATAAAGAGATTTATCCTTCCTCGTTTCTCTACTCTCCTCTGCCTGATTTCCCCTTTTCATTCATTCTGACACAAGTCGCCATGGCAGCAGTTAGTTTCGGTTACCATGACAACGTTGGCGAGATGTGCTGAGCAGAGTGCATAGACCCCGCCGGACCCCCCCACCACCGGAGCGCGCATATCTGTGATGGACACCGTCAGAGAACCTGAGGAGACACATGGTTAGTCTACACCAATGACAAAGAGTCGCATTATTTGATAGGTTCTGTCCTGGAAATCCTGAAAAGGAATCATATGACAAAGCCCCGCCCACAAGTAGTGACTCCATTTGGAATCATATGAACTGATACATTTGAAAATTCTAGCATGTGATACAGTGTTTCCTGCGATTCTCATTTTGTGTGCAACATTAAAACACTTGTGTACACACTGTACATTTGCTGATTTCAGACAGCCTCGATTGAGTAAAAGTGCCCAATAGAGAAAATTGATAGGCAAATTTAATCATAATATAATTGCCTCGTAATGACATAAGGGACCCCGCATAGGGACCGTTACACCACTGCTGCATGTTTTTTCGGATTATTTGAAGTTTAATAGAGAGTGTCTTACATGCCTTAAAAATAATTTAATAAAACCTAAATTTATGTTTTTATAAGGATGTTATTTATATATATATATATATATATATATATATATATATATATATATATATATATATATATATATGTATATATATATATGTATGTATGTATGTATGTATGTATGCACACACAAAATAAAAAACATTTTTATTAAAATAGATGTAATTAAATTATTTTCTTCTACTTCTTATTTTAAATTATTTACTGTAATTTGATTTGATTCATTAACTTATTTGTAATTTAATAAATGAATGTAATTTTATATAATTTACTGAATTGATTCTTTAATTTAATCAATTTAATAAATTAAATATTACTGACTTTATTCATTTTATGTTTTTTTTTATTTTACTGTGTATTTAATAAATGTAATATTAACTATATACAGTTTTAATTAACTTTATTGAATGTATTCATGTTTAATATAATTAAATTATTATTTTTCCCCTGTAAGTGGTTTATTAATAAATCATGAAGAATGTTATGATAGCAAAAGGTGTTTTAAATTCATGCAAATTTATATGTCATCAAATGTATTTAATTTAATACATTTAATTAAAAATGACCGAATTTACATCCAGCTCAGGAGGCATGATTTAGTTTTTATTGTGTTATGATTTATATAGTACTATAGATTAACACATTAAAATGATGTGTATATATATATATATATATATATATATATATATATATATATATATATATATATATATATATATATATATATATATATAAACCGACCCCTTTTTCTGCATTACAGCTGTCACTATTGTCGACCCATTTAATTAATATAATAAAGCGCTCTTTAGGTAGCCACTCCCAAGTGGACTTTAATTTAATACAGAACATTCAAACTCACAGCAGCACAAAACACACTGAGTTAAGCTAATTCTGTAGTCTAAAGTCTCACAGGAAAGTGAACATGCATGCAAAATACAGCAGAAGGAGGTGAGATAATTGAATATTGGCATATCCTCTGTGTGTGTGTGACAGATAGTCTTTAAAGTGCTGCGCTCAGCACTCTTCCTCCACCACCGTCTTCATCATTCTGCTCTTTTTATGTTACATTTTCTCAATACTCCACGTTTCTCTCACTCCATTTCTCACATTTTCCTTGTCTTTTCATCTCTTTCTCACATATAGTCTTTTTTTCTATTTTCTCCTTCTTTTAATTTCCATCTCATGTTCTGTGTCTGCAGCATGGACACTTTTCTTTATAGATGTCAAAATGCTGCCTAGTTGCAGTATCCGGTATATTTTGAGTATATATATGATAAAACATAATGCTCATTTAATTTCAGCATGTTGCTGTCCATGTCATTTGCAGTAGTTCCATCATTTGCTTCTGTTCCTGGACTGAAGGGCCACGTCCTGCAGGGTTTTGCAGGAACTTTAATTAAAGAGACCTGAGCCAGCTAATCAAGGTCTTCAGGATTATTTAATAAATTACAGACAAATGTGTTTGATTAGGCTTTGAATTCAGCAGAACGTTGTTTAAATTTAAAAGCACTGTATATCATCTATGTCTCTTTTATTTCACACAAACATACACAAAACAAAACAAGTCTTTATGAATGAGACATTGGCTCCATACAAAATTATTATTTTTTTTAATTAGTAATTTTTTTTTCAAATTACATTTGAAATTTTAAATGTATTATTTTTATTTTATTTAAATTAAGAAGTGTAATTTTATAAAATGTAATACTTTTGTTTAAGTTATTAATGATCAATGAACATTTTGTCCTAACCTCTAGTAAACTACATGTTATTTTGTTTAGTTGTCAATTTTTTTTCAGAATCACAATTTAACAATAAATAAATAAATAAAAATAATACAAATGTTGATTCTGAATTTATCCAGAATCATCAAAAAAAATTGTAATTAAACAAAATAATTAAATAAGAATTTAAATATAAACATAAAAAAAAAATTCTAATACTACTATGAAAAAAAATTAATTGAGGAATTTACATGCTGATCAACAAGGATGATTAAATGGGTATATTATATATATATATATAATTAAATAGACTTGCCCTGCAGACCTTGATTAGCTGTTTCGGCTGTGTTTAATTAGGGTTGGCGTGACGCTCTTAAGGACGTGGCCCTTCTAGGAATGGAATAGCCCTGATAGAGGATAATACATATCTCTGTTTTATAATAAGAAAAACATAGCTAGCATTAAAATGTAAATGTATTCTATTACACTACACACAGTCTCCAGAGGTGTGGTATATTTGCGGCTTTGGTGTGTATGTCACAAGAGAGAGATGGTGTGTGTGTGTGTGTGTGTGTGAGTGTGTGAATAATTCAGAGATTATTGATTAGGTCATTGCCCACTGGTGACATGTCCATCATAAATATGAGCACATTCTTCTGGTGAATTGTCAGGGTGCAAGGACAGCAAGACGTATGCGGACACACACACACTAACTCACTCACCAGCGACGACTCCAGCCATATACAGCAGACTGATCCTCAGGATCCCATGAACCATCTCCAGAGGAACACCAATCATCAGCTGGAGAAGAGCGTTGAAACCCAACTGCTCTAATCTGCACACACACACACACACACACACACACACATCCAGAATGTAAACATCAGCTGCAGCTACAGGTCTGTACAGCTAAATTTAGACAAAGGAATACTAAGAAATTCTCATCAGCCTTAGAAGTCGAAGTCAAACTTTTGTCTCTTGCTCGAACGCTTACAAAACACATAAAGGCCTTATGGATCCCAGACAGATTAAACCTGTTAAGCAATCTATTATCCATCTGTTACAACAAAAGTGAGATTTCATGTGCATTTAAAGTCGACATCAATGTGAAATGGTTGTTCAATCCCAGGCCATTGTAGTTTGTAATGTGATGTATTTCTCAGAAAAATGTGGGCAGCACTTAATTTTCTCCATTAGGAACTGATTGCAGATTGAAAAGCATCTCTACATGACAGATGATTGGGCTGAAAAATGGTTTTGATAAGCAAAGTCATTTCAGAGGTGGAGTATTTTATTGCATTTTGATAAAAGATGACAAAGACAAACAGTTTTCTTTAAAATAAACAAATCGTGCACAATAAAACCAGGAAGATGCATGAAGAAATATGTCCGCATCTGACTTTAAAGCTTGTAAGGCGTACACTGTTTATTCGAAGAACAGTTGCTAGTTGCATAATTAAACAAGTGCACTACAGCTGATGCTCTTTTATTTATAAATGGAGATCTAAACAAGAGTTCATCTGGCCCTGTCAAACACTGCGCAAAGTTCTTACCCAACATGCATGAACATGTAGCTGAAGAACCTCCAGATTTGTGCGCGGTGTCCGGGATGATACACCAGCGGACTCTTCATGAAATCTGGCTGGTAGGTTTGCAACACCCATTTATTGAGCATCACGCCGTAACACATAAACACTATGATCTGGAACAAACACAGACACACTCAGCAGTGTTTAAACTGTAGGGCCTCATATGTCAAATTAAAGTCTGAAAAATCTCATGTTTGGAAACGAAACAGTTCAGTGAACCTTTATACAAAACTCAAGGAAAAAAATCTATAGAAGTTTGCATGTGTGGCTTTGCATGTGTGGCTTTTGTTGAGTGTCATATTTGTGACCCTGGAGCACAAAAGTACGGAGCCCCGCACATGACATGCAAGAAAAAATAAATTAATTGTGCGCACGATTTACTAATTCGTTCCTTCAATGTACTAAAACGTGCACATGATTTATAAATCGAGTGAATGCAATAATAGCAGTGTGCACGTACATTTACATTTGTAAATATATCAAAACTTAATTTTTGAGTAATGATATGCATTGCTAAAAACTTCATTTGGACAACTTTAAAGGCGAATTCTTTTTTTTGCACCCTAAGATTCCAGATTTTCAGACAGTTGTTTCTCGGTTGTAATATTGTTCTATTCTATCAAGCCATGCATCAATTAAAAGCTTATATATTTAGCTTTGAGAATATGTATAAATCTCAATATTGAAAAATGGACCCTTATGACTGGTTTTGTGGTCCATGGTCATATTTAATACATCAGGCTTTAAAGGCTCACATATCTCATATAGTGAGAATACAGAGTGCAAACTCAATTTAAGATGAACAAACTGAGCAAAAATATGCAATATTAAAGACAATATTCTTATAGCTTGTAATGTAAATCAATGAAATCGTTCTAATAATATAACAGACTACTTACATTAAATGCATTTTTTGATTTCTTGTAATAACGTCCTAAAAATATACTTCAATGCTTAGTTTTATGACCAAAGCTCTGTTGTTTTCATTTAAAACATAAAATACAATGCAATACAACGATGATAAAAAGATGAACAGATAAACAATCCTCAAAAGCCTGATGGTCATATTTGATACTGTACATCTAAACATTATTTTTCATAAATGATGTATGGATAATTAAATAAGCCTAAATTGCTTTAATCCAGAAGGAGCACAACCTGAAATATTACAAACAATATAAAAGTTATAAGTGTTTACTTCTGTGAAAAATCAGATATCATAGCAAAAAGACACATGAACAGTGACATGAAGGTAGATGTTTAAACAATTATACTAAAAATAATTGATTATAAACTATTAATCTGATGCTGGAGGGCGTGTAGTAGATTTTTTTTTTGTTTTAGCAAAACTTTGATTATAATGTTCATTAAGAGGAAATATGTGTATCTTCTAACATAACCAAAAACCCATAATGCAACCTAAAGAAGAAAGAGGCAGACGAGCTCAGTGAGCTGTACCTGTACAATGGTAATGATGGCCATGAACACAGGAGGAGGGCAGAGTCTGCTCTGATGGAAGTACCATCGGCGGTCCGTCTCGCATGGCAGGATCTCATAGGCCACGTAGCGCACGAAGCGCTTGTACACGCCCAACCCCGTCTCATCCAATAGGATCTCACGCTGCAGGGTGCGACGCCCATTTGCAATGGCTCGGCGAAAACTACTGGAACGTTTACTGTTCAGCTGAGAGAGAGAGAGAGATAGACAGAGAGAGAGAGAGAGAGAGAGAGAAAGAGAGAGAGAGAGAGAGAGAGAGAGAAAGAAAGAGAGAGAGAGAGAGTAGGGTAATTCAACATATACTGCCGCTCAAAAGTTTGGGATTGGTTTAAAAAAAAAAGTTTCTTCTGCTCATCAAGGCTGCATTTATTTGATCAAAAATACAGAAAAAACAGTAATATTGTGAAATATTATTGCAATTTAAAAAAATGGTTTTCTATGTTAATATAATTTAACATATAATTTGTTCCTGTGATGTAAATCTGAATTTTCTGCATTATTACGCCCATCTGCAGTGTCACATGATCCTTCAGAAATCATTCTAACACGCCAATTCATAATCAATGATGGAAGCAGATGTGCTGCTTAATTTTTTTTTGGAACCTGTGACACTTTAGTCAGGATTTTTTGATGCATAAAAACTTAAAAAGACCAGCATTTATTTAAAATAAAAATCTATATATATAAAATATACCCTTCTGTTCAAAGTTTTGGGGTAAGTAAATTTCTTTCTTTCTTTTTGTAATAGAAATTAATACTGTTATTCAGCAAAGATGTGCTAAGTTGATACAAAGTGATAGTAAAGATTTCTATTGTTACAAAAGGTTTTCATTTTGAAATAAATGCTGTTCTTTTTAACCTTTTATTCATCAAAACATCCTGACAAAAGTATCACCATCATAATAGTCACACACACACACACACACACACACACACACACACACACATACAGAGACACGGAACAGTTTAATACTGTGACTTTCTTACAGATTACACCAATGTATGCAGGATTTCTCACACTCTCTTCTTTCTTTTCCCTGTTTCCTCCATCTCCCACATGCCCCAGATTTACACTTCACCCAAATCCTTTTAAATTCATAGCTTTCTCTCTGCCTCTGCCTCAGTCTCTCTTCCTGTAGAACATGGTTTTAAATGATGGAATGTCTTGAATCCAAGCCACAGAAAAGGTAAAGCATCTGTGCACACGCGTGTATCAGGCTGTGATTACGTGAGGGTTTGTATCACATCTCTAAATGAGTCAAGCTAGAGAACCAGAACAGTCAACACAGAGAAACGCAGTCATGTGTGTGTGTGTGTGTATGTGTGTGTATTAAAAGAGCCTGCGGCAAAATTGATTCAACTGTCTGTGCCAGAGTGAAAACACTTACGCCCCCTCGTATCAAGTGTGAGAGAGTGAAGAAGGTCCTGAGAGGAACATGGCTGGATTTGTAAAGGAAGCACGTGGAGGTTCAGAAATTACAGAGCTAAGACCTGCAGTCTATTACTGACTGTGGGAAGAGCTTCATTCATGAACACACACGCAGACACACACACACGCACGCGCACACACACACACACACACACACAAGCACACACACACACACACACACACACACAGTATTCATCTGCTCTGGGTCTCATAGAAATAACATGACAATCAAATGTCACACTCAGTATTTGTGCATCGAGAGATCCATACAGTTGCATTAAAACACATAAACACAAACACACAAAATAAGATTAAACAATAAAATAACATTTGAAGGCTTTGGGAAGATTTTTTTTTAATCTCCAATAAATTCACTGCATTCAGCAAGGACTCATGACATTTGACAACAAGTGACAATGACATTTACTGTCATTTCTATTTCTAAAAAAATGTGATTTTTTTCAATTTTTAATTCATTCATTTAAAAAAACCTAAATTGATTATAATCCGAAATGTCTTGAGCATCAAATCAACATATTAGAATGATGTTGAAAATTCAGCTTTGATCACAGAAATAAATTACATTCTAAAATATATTCAGATAAAAAACAGTTCATTTAAACTGTAATAATATAACAGTTTTTACTGTATTTTTTCTCAAATAAATGCAGCTTTGGCGAGCATAAGAAAAAATCTCTCAGTTTTGAACATAAGCGTAGCTCAAGAAACAAAACAGAACATATAGTTAAAACGGAATATATATATATAGTATATTTTGACTATTACATGTCTCCAATCTCAGATGTCACATTCATATTATTTCACATATATTTGGTCATTAGAGATGTGACTCAGTTATACTGGGATGCAGTTTAAGCAAATATTGAGGTGAGTCATGTACCCCATGACTAGTTTGCACATACTAAATGCATTCATTAGAAGTAGATCTAACTGACTAGTTGGTGCAATCATCCTCAAAAGTGCTAATTTTCTCAGCATGGTAAACAGTGAGTTTCTCAGTGTTCATATAAATGAAATGCATGCGTCTCACCAGTTCTATGAGCTCCTGGTAGCAGACGTGTCCGTGTTCGTTGCTCTGTACCAGCGCCAGCAGCATCTCCAGTTTACTGGGGTCCAGCTGTAACTCATGGTGCTCAGCTAGACTGGTGAAGTTCTCCACTGCTATAAAACCAGTCTGCTCTGGGTCCAGCTGAACACCAACAGAACGAGAGAACGAGTTAATATGCATTCACATACAGGACACATTCAAGACTAATGTGTTTATTACACACAAAATACATGTAACATGCTACACATGCTGTGCATTTGCTTGTATATTTGTATATATAATGCATTTCAAATTTAACAATATCATTCAATGTAAACCAGAATGAGCAGTGAAATCTCTTCGCTGTACATGGATGAATCTGTGATTGATGAGTCTACAGAATGTTCTGCAACTGAATAACAGCAAGATGCCTTTATAGTACATCAAGCTGTTTGAGCAAGAAAATTCCTTGGCCCCTTTAACACAGAGTCAGACAAATATGCAGCTAGTTTCAGCAACACGATTGTGACTCAAACGTAGTCATCCTCTCTGCCACACACACACTCAAAGTATTTCACATTACTGTGTGTGTTTGTGTGTAATTATGAGCCTGAAGCACTTTCCTAACTGAACCAAACAGCAAAGACAACCCTGGAGAACACACGTGGCTACTTCTGCTGTCTGTGTTTACTGTGGGAACATGAGGAAAAGAGGAAGAGGAAGGAAGAAAGGAAGGAAGGATGGAAGGAAGGAGGGAAGAAAGAAAGAAAGAAAGAAAGAAAGAGAAAGAAAAAAAGAAATTAAAAGAAATGGAAGGATGAAAAGAAAAAAAGTAAAGTTAGAGGAAAGGAAAAGAGGAAAGCGTGGAAGGATGGGTGGACTGAAGGAAGAAAAAAGAAATAAAGAAAGTAAAAGGAACAGAAATGAAAGAAAAGGAAAGAAGAAATAATGAAAGAAAAAATGAAAGAAAAAGGAAAATGAACAGCTTAAAGGTCAGAGAAGGAAGAACAGAGTAGAAAGATGTGAGAATGAAGGGAAGAAAATAAAAATGGGAAAGAAATTAGAGAAAAACAAAGGACAGGACAGGAAAAGAAAAGGATGAAAGGACAGACAGAAAGAAGGAATTAAAATAAGGAAGGAAAAGTAAAGGAAAGGAAAGAAGGAAGAAAGGATAGAATATTAGAAGGATGGAAGGAAGGAAGGAAGAAAATGACAGAAAGAAGGAAGAAAGGAAAAATGTAATGAATGAATGAAGAAAGGAAGGAAGGAATGAAGGAAGGAAAGATGGAATAAATAAATGAATGAATGAATGAAAGGAATTTACAGGAAATGGGAGGAATGAAGGAAAGGAAAGGAAAGGAAAAAGCAAGAAAGAAAATGAAGGGAAATTACAGGAAACAGAAGGAATGAAAAAAGAAAGGAAAGACGGAAGGAAGGAAGGAAGGAAGTGACAGAAAGAAAGAAGAAAGGAAAAATGGAATGAATGAATGAATGAATGAAAAATGGAATGATATATGAAGGAAGGAAAGAAGGAAGGAACATTAGAAGAAATATGAGGAATGAAGAAAAAGAAAAGAAAAAAGGAAGCAAGGAAAGGGAATTAGAGGAAGGGGAAGGAAGAAAATGACCAAAAGTAGGAAGAAAGAAAAAATGGAATGAATGAACAAATGAATGAATGAATTAATTAATTAAGGGAAATTACAGGAAATGGGAGGAATGAATGACAGGAAAGGAAACGGAAGGAAAGGAAAGGAATGTTAGAAAAAGTGAATGAATAGACTGCAAGAAAAAAGCAAGAAAGAAAAAGAAAGAAAGAAGCATATAAACTAATAAATGATGTGCTAGCCTGTAATGATGTAGAAAAAGAAAGGAGGAGGAGGAGGAAGAGGAAGGCGAGCGGGTGAATGCGAGGGCTCTGTGTAATGAGCGGAGGATGAAGGATGGAGGGATGAGAGCAGCAGACACATGTGGAGAGAAGGATGGAAGTGAAAGAATCAGTTAGTGAGGCGATTCAGCACAGAGGAGAGCCGCTGCCGCGTCACCATGGTAACAAATTACCAACGTGTCACCCCGAGAAAGACTGACACTGTGTGTGTGTGTGTGTGTGTGTGTGTGTGTGTGTGTGAACACCGCCAGCGACTGATCTACTTCTGTCACCTCACGCCACAAATCACCAAAACACACGCCACAGATCCAGCATGTAAACAGCAGAGTGTTATCAGGGAGCCCGTGCTGACGGAGTCTGTGTGCAGCTGATGGGCTCTTCATTGATTACATGAGCCTGAACAAAGCCTGTCCTCCGCTGCTAAAGTCTGCTAAAAAGAGCCTCACTGTTGCCATGGTTTCTGAAAATACACACCATATGGCTGAGCCCAGAAACATCTGAGCAATGATATGGTGTTAGTAGTAAAATATGTCAGCTTTCTCATCACTAATGATCTTAGGCTTACACTGTAAACCTTACAAAGCAGCACTGGCCCATTACCATGGTACAATGACGGCTTCAGCTGAAATATTACAATACTTTGATAAATATGAAGGTATTTAAATGGCATCCAAAGATGCACACACACAACTTTAAAAGTTTAGGGTTGTTGCTCACGAAGACTTGTTTTTATTAACAATACAGTAAAATATTGCATAATTTAAAATGACTGTTTCCTATGCGAATATATAAAAAAATGTAATTTATTTCTGTGATGCAAAGCTGCGTTTTCAGCATCAAAACTCAACATGATACTTCTGAAATCATTCTAAAATGCTGATTTGCTGCTTAAGAAACATTTCATTTTATTATCAATGTTGAAAACAGTTTGATAATTTTGAGGAAACTTTGATATATTTGATTTTTTTAAAGGATTCACTGATGATCAGTAAGTTGAAAAGAACAGCATTCAGTTTAAATAGAAATCTTGTGTAACAATTGTACTTACTGTCACTTTTTGATCAATTTAATGGATTCTTGTTTATAAGAAATTCTTTATGAATAGAACTACTGCACTGAAACTCTAGAGGAGACGCATTACTGGGAGAAACATCATATCACTGCAGCTGGTCACTGACGGAGAGTCTCGCAGGACCAACTGCTGCTATTTTATGCAAATATAATGCTAAATATGGTGCGACAATCCAACTATCAACTGCCCTCTTTCTCTCCGAACAGCTGGTGTCAAAGCAAATACTGCTTACACACACAAACACACACACACTGTATATATATATATAACAAGATTTTTACATTTTCTGATCAAAATGTGAGTGGTGCCTGTGTAAATGTTGCCAGATTGGTGCTTAAAATGTTGATCTGTGTTTTTCACCTGTTTTATAAATTATTTAGCATGGAAATGAATGTGCAAAAGTGTACAATATCATGTTAGCAAATAGGTGTCTAGTACAAAAACTATTTTCTATGCAAATGTGCACGGAAATAACGAAAGCCATCACAAAGAAACATCATTTGATGATATTCTGTAGCTAAATATTATTATGAGTTAATTATAATGATGATTCATGTTTGTTCATATTTAGTTTAAACTGTAATTGTTTTCGATTAATAATAATCATCAAATATAAGTCTGATAAACTGCATTTAAGTCCTATTACATTTTTAAAAAATGGTGGCTTTTGCATATATTATGCCTTAATTGTTTAGGTAATCATCAGAAATGAAAAACATTTATATGATTTGTATTTTCTGGATACAGTTCAAGTCCAAAGTTCAATGCAAGTCTAAGTTTAATACTTAAAATTAGCAATTTGAACCAGTGTTTTTTTAGTATCACAGATATACTTGTATATTTTGTGTTAATATTTTACATCTTATTTTTATCTTTATATTTTCAGTTTAAACTTATTTGATGTCATTCGTCATTTTTATTGGGCTTTTTAAATATATATCTATGTCGATATAGTTTTTGTTATTTATTTTTCCAGTTTTAGTTATTTTAGTACTTCAAATTAAACTAAACAAAAATGAGTAAGGCTGGCATCTAGATGAAATAAAAAAAGTTTACGTTTTATTTTGTTTTATTTTATTTCACATTTATTTTATTTCAAGCAATGGCAAATTTCAAGCTTCTTTAGTTTAACTATAATAACCCTGATTTAAACAAAGCTTTAACACTGAGCATAAGCAACAGCAATCTGTACTTAACAAGCTCCACTAACTAAACTCCAGTCTGTGAGAAGAGACACTGGGTAATTCTGCAATTTAGGACTGACTCCCATTAATTCTGTTTATCACACAGTGAGCGTGTGTGTGTGTGTGTTTGCATGTGTGAACTGTGTGCGTGTGCATTAGAGCCAGATATAGTCTGAGCTCAGCACTGCTTCCTAAAGCAGAAAAAAAAAATCATAATAAACTGAAAGGTTAAGCATCTTGCCTTTACACACACACACACACACACACACACACAGTAGCAGTAGCACATTCACACCATACGTACACTAACACATACACACACACACACACACACACAAGCAAACTGCCAGGCATACACTTACTGTACAAGCAAAATGAGATGCACAGTGCACGTGAAAATATATGAAACACACCCATAAAATACTAACACACACACACACAAACAGTCCACTGATGACTCTCAGATGTGTGTGTGTGTGTGTGTGTGTGTGTGTGTGTGTGTGTGTCCCAAAGATCAATTCTGCCCCTCCGACTGAATGATTGCCTTCCCTGTCCATCAATCAACCTAATCTCTTAGCATCAGCATAGATTAGACAGCAAAATCAAACACACACACACACACACACACACACACAGGGATATTTCCTAATATGACTTCCAGCATCCTTATTAAATCATGGCTTTAAAAATACATCATGCATTTACAATTCACATGCTCTTGGAAGTTTAGGAGAAAATGCATCTATTATGGGTAATCATAAAGAAAAGAAAAAACAGTGATGGATAGATAAAGTGTCAAGGATTTAGAGTATATGGTTGCAAGGGTGTTACTATGTGGTCGATCTGTTTAGGGTGTTTTTTTAGACATGGTCAAGTTAACTTTGAGTTGTTACAGTTGTTACAAACTAATGAATTATGTTACTCAGAAGAAAAATATATATTTTGATTCTGATCCCTTGTTTTGCAGTGATATCGTCGACTTGATTGCACAGATCCTATGTAAACTGAAGTGAGCAGGATGATGACATCACTGAATTCAATGATGAACTGCCTTACTGTGTACTGCATTATTGACACACTATTTTCATGTTTAAAGCTGCTTTGACACTATCTGCATTGTTAAAAGGGCTATATAAATAAAGGTGACTTTACTTAATTAGTATTATAAATATAGTTTGGAGAATGGATGGATAGGAAGAAAAAGATTTTATATTTGAACATAAGCACATTTTAAATCTGAAGAGCTGCTTTTGCTTCAAGAATGAAACTAATTAGCATATTCTCATGCATATGTATTCAATCCAAGCTGTTGTTTGAATCCTGATGAATTTTTGAACTCTTGTGATGTGAGCTGCCAGGACTTGGAAACAGTTTTTGGTTTTTTGGTTTTGCCAAGGAAACTCAGCAAGAAGTAGCAGACCATCCGGAGCATCTCAATGTTAACACCTCCTTGTAAAGTAGCTGTTTAAACAGCAAAACTCTTACAGAAGAGTTCTCACTGACCTCCTTCTATTTCTACTTCTGTATGTAGAGAGTTATGCATTCTGCAAACTGGCAGGTCAGACTGAAGGTATAAATAAATCACGTTTTGCAGTGTTTGCACACAAAACAGCTGTAAAAGAAAAAAATTATAATAATGTGCTATTAACATAACGTGTCATTTCATGACTAAACAATATATTTTGGTATTTCTTGGTGTCTGTTTCTTACACACATCTCTTGAAGTGCTCTTTCGAGTGTTTTTGGGGTCTTCTTTTTGAGACTCGGTTAACAAGGTTTGGTTCTTTACAGAGTTTTTCCTGTTTTTATCGTCCAGTGGTTCGATTAGAGGTTTTACAAATGAAGCATCTCACAAAAAGTGAAGCTGAACTGAAATATCTAGCTATATTAAAATGACCAGTGAAGCTGAACTGAAATTAGCTGAATTTAACCATTTATATCGTCAAAACTAATAAAGCAGCTGAACGGAAGTGGAAGTGAAATGAGCTGAATGTAACATTCTTTACTGTTAACAGCAATAATGATGTTTAATGGAACTGATCTGAACTGAACTATATATACTGGTAAAGTGTCAACCTGACTTAAGTGAACTGAACTGAATTAACCTGATCTGAAATTAAGTTGAAGTCATGAACACCCAAAAAGCAGCATCGCTGCTTTCCTGGATTTTACACTTGCCAGCTGCTGTTAAAATAGATAAATAGATGATACTGAAATATAAACAGCAGTGTTTGGGGTGAATAAGATTTTTTTTTTTAATCAAGATATTAATACTTTTATTTAGCAAGGATGCAATATATTGATTGAAGGTGACAGTAATTATATTCATATTGTTACAAAAGACTTCCATTTCAAACAAATGCAGTTCTTTTGAACTTTCTATTCACCAAAGTACCCCGAAAAACTGCATTTTCACAAAAAGATGATAATAATCTGAAATATTTATTGAGCAGCAAATCAGAATCTTAGAATGATTTCTGAAGATCACGTGACACCGAAGACTGGAGGAATGATGCTGAAAATTCAGATCTGATCACAGGAATACATGACATTTGAAAACATATTCACATTTAAAACATTTAAAATTGAAATAATATTACACAATATAGCTGCATATTAAATAAAAATAAGTGCATCCTTATAAAAAATCTTACCAACTCAGAATCTGTGAACATTAGTGTGTTTAATTATGATTTAGGTAAAAAAAAATATGCATGCATGTTGTAAGTGTATAAATCCACATATTTCAATCCATTAGCATATACAACAAGCATGTGTTGTGCACCAGTGCTGATGTCTAGTGTACTACTACTACACTAACAGCCACTGACTGAACATGAGGACCTCTCAAACACACACACACACACACACACTTCAGTACTCATTCATTCCGACTGTCCATCTTGCTCTGTATCAGCCTAGAAACACTCACACATGCACGTCGATGCACAGGAGGATGCAGTAACCATAGCAACCTGCTGCTGCTTACCTGCTCTTGTATGAGCTGGAACAGAGAGCTTCTATCCATATACTGGGCCCTGGTGCGCACACAGCCACAAAAAGAAGGACATAGGGGGAAATGGCACGCAGAGACACGTACACACACACTCGCCAGCGGTCCGTCTGCGCGGCACGCCTCCCCAGCGGGGAGAGAGACCCCTCACACGCGCACACAGTAAAGGCCAGTGGAGTGCAGGACGTCCTCTGATGAGGGAAGACAGCGGAGCCGTCAGTCCAGGGTTCGGATGAGTCCAGCCGGGTTCAAATCCAGGGTCTCACTCACCAACCAGACCCAAAAGACCCTTGCGGCACTTTCACACCCTCTTCTGTCCACCTCAAAATCACCCCTAGCTTGCAGCCGGTCCAGTTTTCTCTCACTTTCCTTCCTCAACGCCTCTGTCCATCTCCGCTCGCCTGTCTCGTTGTGCTCAAGTTGCCTTTACCCCTGTAAATCTCTCCCTCTCTCTCTCCTCTGTCCTCCACAAAGACAGTACTACCTGAATACCAATGAAGGAGGGGAAGGAGGCGGTGGTCTGCAGCCAATCAGAGGCGAGGGGGGCGTGTCCAAAGAGCTGCAGCTCTCCATCTACCCTGCAGGAGTCTTAAAGAGAGACTAAACACACAAACACACACTCACTGCAGTGCACACACACACATACACACACACACAGCACGCAGGCGCACTCGGGTTTCCTAAATCAGACATTAATCACACGCAGCAGATACTACAGAAGCTAAAACACATTCTCAGGGTGTTTTAATCACTGGTTGTGCTTGGAATATCCCAATGATCGTGTATATTGTGGAACTTATTCATTAAAGAAGTCTTTGGCTTGGTTACTGTCTCTGAAGACTGTTTCATTGTAATTGTGAAGATGAATCTTCGAAGTACTTATTTATTCAAGATATGAATAAATAAAGTGGTATATTTGATGTTAATGGAAGCAATATTTATCATAAAAGTGTGATTTTTTTTAATAACTAGGATGGCATATGGGATGGTAAAGAGATGGACTGACCCCTTGTGCAAATATGCTGCTCTTCTTTTTAGATATCTGGGTCATAATTTTAGCACATTTTGCATTGCATTGACTCAACCTGGACTAGAAAGCAGCTAGACTGGTGAAATAAATTATTATTTTTCCTTTCATATTAAGACTATGTCTGTATGCATACTGTAAAAAATAAAAGCAAATCTAAGAATCTCAACAGATTTTCACCCGAGGCTAAACAGGCTGTGAAGATTTTCTCACACACAGGACTGTAGTACAATATGCTCTTGTTGTTGACTTTAATTTGAGATATCATTCATTCCCATCATACATATATTTTGTTTATATACTAAAAAAAATCTTTTTTGCCATATGTGTTTCTGTAGCTCAGAAACAGAGTGGGGACGCTTATTGCTGGAGTTGGGGTTTGTTCACATCTCTAACCCTAATTACGAGCAATGCTGTGACGCAAGCCTTCACAAACACCACTAACAATGACAGATTTTAGCCTGGAGCTAAACGGATTGTGCAGATTTTCTTCTTAGACACTAATGTTTATGTTAACATGCTCTAATTAAGATTTTACAGGTCGATTTTACAGTTTTCATGGACATAAAACTCAATCCTGTGGGTTCACCATTTTTAATTCTCTTCTCAAGATCAACATAAACCAGAATTTCCATTAAACTCAGGCCACGATCATTTCTATGAATGCATCCGCTGTGCTGTCGACCTGCATGACGCAGAGATTTTCTGAGTGTTTCATCTACAGCGTCTCCATCAGGACTCAATCAACTAAAGTGTGGGTCCTTAAATAGATATTTGTAACTCATGATATTCATTCTTACTAATCCATCACTGGCATCGTGCTTATGAACTCTGTGACCTTTCTACTCTGGTAAGCATAATAGAAGACAGCACTGGCATTGATCAATGAGCAGAAAACCCCACAAAATCAGTTTTTCCCAGTAAGCATCAATCAATATCATTAAACTGTTATGACTATGAGGTGTGCAATTAGGTGTGGAATCTCAGTACATCAGCAAAATAGCCAGGTGTCACATTTATAATGCATTCATGTGCATATTTATTAATCGTTGGTTTGAAAGTAAACTAATTAAAAAATCTGGTTTTGATTGTTTTTTTTTTATGTCCTTTAAAAAGACTATGCTCATTTAAACACAATAGAGCAGAGCAGTGCTGCTCTCTACTGGTGAAACATATGTGCAGCATTCTCTTTACAGACACAAAGACATTTTTATTCCACATCTGCATGCACACATTTCTCTCATTTGACATTGTAAAGATATACAAATATTATGTTGATCAAAAGAAAATTCTTCTAATATTAGCCTTAAAGGAACAGTGCACCCAAAAATTAAAATTTTCTGTAAATGTACTCAACCTCAGACCATGTGAGATGTAAATCAGTTTATTTAAAGTCATGGTTTAAGTGATAGATCTCACAAACACACAGCTTTAGGATCCACAAGACATCAATTGATAGACAGAAATGGATTACTTGTGTATTATATGTTGTTGTTTTTTATCAGCTGTTTGGACTCACATTCTGACGGCACCCATTCACTGCAGTACATGCATTGGTGAACAAGTGATGCTAAATTTCTCAGGAGATTACTTTTTTTTTTAGCACATTTTCCTTTTGGGTGAACTATTCCTTCAACAAACGTGTAATGATATGCTTTATACAACATGTGCGATTTGAATAGCATATAATGCAAATGACAAACCACAAAATCATATGTATTGATAGAAAACCTTTTTATAACTAAAGTTTTGCTACTGTATGCATAACATACCGTATTTAACAGGCAGCTCACGTTAGAAGGATTCCTTCACCTTACAGTCTGACATCATGCATAGCTGTGATATAAGTACTGCAGACAGAAAAAAAGTTCATGCATATTAAACAGCAAAATACAATAAATCTGACATTATGTGGTGGGAATGGTGGGAACTATAGTATTTAGTGCTAGGTACGCTGGATAAATACATGACTAATTAGTAGACCTACTAATGAAAAATATGCATGTAATTATTTCCTTGAGCAACATTGTTATTTTTAGTCCTATGTAATTATGACAACATAAGATATGTGCAATACAGATGCTACTCACACCGTCCAGGACAAACAATCTGTAATTTAGTTTTTCACATCTCAGCAGAAAAAAATTAATAAATAATATGTCAGTTAATTTTAGTTAAAGATACATAAAACTAAATATTTCGTACATATGCAACTTTCTTGACCTCTATATTTGTGAAATTAATGCATTGCATTGTGGGCCACAAACTAATTTCTATAGTGTTTAGAAATATTTCAGAACAGAACTCAAGAAACAAAAGCAGTCCCTGAGGTGGTGTGTCTTTTTCCCCCATTTCCCTCTAAATTTGCATTTTAGTACCTTGAAGATACATGCTAATAGCTAATGTGTACATATTGCATAGATGGTGCATGTTAGTACATTTTAAAAGAGTATTGCCACAGTCACAGCTTTTGTACCTTTTTTGTTAAGAGTGCATGATGCCTGATTGGAATTGCAATATAGCTATGCATCTTATTACCATGGACTGGTGTTGTTTTGAGCATAGACACATGTGGACACCTTACCCTATGTCACAAAGAGATGTACTAGTCGATCACATAAATGCGTGCACACACACACACACACACGTGTGAAGCTGTCATCACAGAGAGAGTGTGAGATGTGCTTTGTGCGCCATACCTACTATATTCTGACATTCTGTTCAAATCTGTAACAAAAGACGCCATAACACAAATCTTCAAGAGCCCACAACTGTCTAGCGGAAATGATTAAATAAAGTTATTACATTAACAAGAATAGAATAGTGTCCCGCTTTAGTCTTATTCCAGCGCGCAGGAGTTAATGTCAAGCTTTCAATCGCCAACTTGAGCGCTAACTAAAATAATAAAAACAAAAAAGGCTAATAATCTGCTTTATCAACTTGAGTTTAATTACATATATCCAGAAGGCTAATTAAAAGTTCTGTAAAGGGGGCTTGCAGACAGTAGATGTGAACAGAAAACCCTTAAAGTGAAGAGATTCAAGATGGCGTTCCGACTGAAACACCATCAAGCCTGAAAATGTGAATAACAGAACAAGCAGGAGAGATAGAAATAAACCTGTGCGATAGCAGCATGCACTAAATAGATGACTTTATAAGAGAACAGTGTGAAAATGAGGGAAAGTAACCCGACGGGATACGCGTGTCACTGCCAAGCGAGAGATAACAAAAGAATGCGCGAGCGTTAAAAGCATCAGCACAGTTTGATCAGTCCTAATATCTCAATCGGATCCATAACGCACAAACCACCAGGAATGCATGCACTGATCGATATAATGAACCTGACCAAGGAACCGATGGGTTTTGATCGGTAAAGCTGGGTTTTGGGTCGTTGGCAACTTTCCTAACAGCCGAGCTCTTCTCTCAGATCTCAGCATTGGAGCTACTGGTTTATATACTATAACGTTTTACTCGTTTAGATCTATAGCTCATGCATTGCACTAACACCTCTTGAAATGTGTGAATAAGAGCTGCGATATGAGAGCCACTTTATTTGGCGCACATTTGATTTATAGAAGGTTTAACAATAAATAATCGGAGAAACGTCACGCGGACTCGGTGGCCGGACTGTGTTAGTTCGTCAGCTACTTCATCTCATTAAAAACGAAAACGACGTTTTAAATGAATCAAACCCGTCCTGTCCTTGAGTGTGTTGATATGGCTTTCATAAACATTCGGTGGTTTCCAGCCCGATGTCGTTGTTTTGGGTTAATTTTGCGCGAATTCTGCTAAATACATCACCGCTCTCATCGGTTTGGGCTGATTTTCGGGGAAAAAAAGTTCATGGCGCAATGAATTCGGGATTAAACGACACACGCACGCCAAGCCCAAAGCCTCCCCTCTCGGACCGTGGCGTTGGGATGGTCGCTACCGAACGAGTCTGGCTAAATTCGGCCTCAGTTCGAGGAGGAAGAAACACAAACCAGCCCGCGCAGATTTCATGGAAGCCCGCTTGATCAGCTGCTGGCAGTTGGTGTTCTCAATCACGTCCGCGTGGAGGCTTCATATAGTGTACAGGCGCACGAATAATATACACACTTACAGCGGCGCTCTGTGTGGGTTATTTAAATACATATTTTAAGTGGGACCTGAACAAAGACAAAGGTGAGACGCAGTGGTAATTTAATTTTATATTACCCATTTAACTAAGCTGATATAAAAATATTTATATATATATAACAAGCAACTCCAGCACTTTTTTCGTGAGGGAGTTTTTTGACAGTTGGGTTCTGTTTTTGTTCGAATTCCTTCAGGACCGACCATGGCTGAGACTGCAGCTGCTCCCGCATCCAGGCCCAAGAAGACGAAAAGCTCCAAGAAAGCGACGTCGCATCCCAAATACTCCGAGATGATCAAAGCGGCCATCGCAGCCGACCGGAGCCGCGGCGGCGCGTCGCGTCAGTCCATCCAAAAGTACGTGAAGAACCACTACAAGGTGGGAGACAACGCCGACTCCCAGATCAAACTCGCCCTGAAGCGCCTGGTGGCCAGCGGGCTTCTGCGTCACACCAAGGGCATCGGTGCCTCGGGCTCCTTCAAACTGGCCAAAGCCGAGGACGCCAAGAAGCCAGAGAAACCCAAACCAGCACCAGTGAAAGCCAAGAAGCCAGCCAAAGCCGCAGCCAAGCCCAAGAAAGCCCCCAAGCCCAAGAAAGTGGCGAAATCCCCCAAGAAAACCAAGAAAGCCGCCGAGAAGAAAGTGAAGAAGGCAGTGGAGAAGAAGAAATCGCCTGTCAAAGCAAAGAAAGTTGTGAAGAAGGCGAAGGTGGCCAAACCTGCCAAGGCGAGCAAAGCCAAGAAGGTGAAAACGGCGAAGCCCAAACCCAAACCCAAAACAGCGGCCAGGAGGACGGGCAAAAAGAAGTAAATTCAAATCGATCGAACTGATTCAGTGTAAATACACTTTTTGAAGCAAATGTTTTTGGTATATTGTTATTTTTGTAAGGTCTTTTGTGTGCGCGGACTTCAACCCCACATTTTTACAGCGTTATCTTTCCAGAAACTTTTTTTGTGCGCATTTGTGATTCTATTAAGAAGATCCCAGACATCGAAACGGCTTAACTGTTATTTATTTTGAAGATTTCTTTCCGATCATTTTTTTTTCTTTATAAAGTTGAACTTTTTTGCACACTATTATCATTCAGACATAAATATTTTGCCAATTAAATTTTGTCGCTAGAAGATATATTCCTACTGTAACGTTAGGTCATTCGAGGACTGTTAAGAACAATAATAAAAAATGTCATTGTATGAAGAACAGTGCCCTTTACAGAATTAACTTGTGACGTGGACTGTTGTAGTCTAGTTCCATTGCTGTCCATATAATACTGTCATTGCGCGTTATTCGCATTACTGTGCATCAATAAACTTTTCTCATTGCAAGCAGTACTTTGTCTAGTGTTTTACTGCAGCACCATGGAGAGCACATACAGTTAATGTGAGTTTAAACGGGTACCATGGCAGTGGTCTTCGGGGAGCGCACTTTCTAGCAGAGGAGAGCAAAGGGTGAAGCGCATCTTTGGTTTTGAGGGGCGTTTTGACTCTCTGCTGCTCCGCGGTGTTTGATTGGAGAACTGCAGCTGTTAGTCTCATGACGGGGTAAATGCAAATGCTCCGCTGAGATGACGTGTCAAGCGGTGTGACGTCTAAATATAATCGAAGTATAACCAGTTTCAAACAGAAAAGACTTAAAAATCATAAAATAAAAACTCATTAATTTCAGTTTAAATATGAAGACTTTACAACTTGGCTTCATTAAATATAGATAATACACAAGGACTTTGGAAATGATCTTTCTTAATAATGTAGGCACTTAAACTAAAACTAATATTAACTGTAGGCTACCAAAAGACAAAACACTGGAAAGAGGCCAAATTGAGTGCCATAACAACGAATAAAAAGATAAGCTATAACCCTGATAGTAAAAGTATTTTAAATATAAAAGTTTCATAAAACATTAACTTATAACAGTGTGAACTATGACTAAGGGAACTCAAAAAAAAAAAGAAAGAAGAACATATGAACATTTTAGCATCAAAACCACTTTGCTTATGCTTATGCACACACAATAGTCTGAGATTTCATTAAAACCCTGAGATTTTTTAAAGATTGACCCTGGAAATTATTTGACACAAACATTGTATTATCATTAAATATTTCAGACTTCCATCTCCAATCAAATGCGAATAAATTACTCTACAAAGTCAGATTTGTAGCTTTAGTAAAAAAAAAAAATTATGCTGGAGAACTCGATTATGGCATTTTAAAAACAAATCCCTAAATTTCCAATAATTATCGTAATTCAACTGGTTATGCTAATTATTGTAAATATGTATTAAACTAAAAAGAATGCAAGCATTTTCACAAGCAGTCTGACTTTTTGACCCCATTATAGTACACATATTTAATCCTTTATGTTAAAACATGTACCTTCATTATTTGTCAACTTTCCAAAACTCACTTCAAGCATCTCTGATCTGCTCTATATATATTGCATAATGCTCCTGAAACATGACACTGTTTCCAGTCTGAACCGTAATGAGATACAGGTTCACCAACACCAGAGGGCCTGCTCCAAACCTCCAGGACCTGACACATTCATGCATTAAAACTCAACTTATCTTACAGAAGTATATGAATTGGCTAAATAATGGGATAACCTAACCTATCAGAATAACACAATGTGTATTGTATGATGGATCCCACAGATAATCAGCTGCTTAGGTTTAATCATGTGATCAAGCGAATTGCACTACATTTTCAGCATGCTGATAGAGCACAGTAAACAAAAATCACCAGAAAAAAAGCTAGTTTATTACAAAATATTTCTATTAGAACATACAGGCTTCAATCCAAGCATCTCATTTGATGTTGAAACTGGAAGACTGAGGCTGATGAGACATGGGCCAGGGGGATTTTAGGGCAAGTTAATACTGGCCATTAATACTGAACAAAATATAGGAATTATGAAAATTAAACCAGGAAATTAGGACCGCCAAAGTTTAATTTTCCTTTTTGAAGGAGTATCTTCACATGCAAATTCAACGTGAATGAGCAAGAAAGACCTCAGCCCTGAAACTGGCTTTAGGGTTTGCTTTTAGGCTGAAATAAAAGTTAACATGCTCACAATGTTTTCAAGATAAATCAAGTTCGGACAATATTATAAATACAGTAATCCAGGCCATCCTTAACTTTCCATCCTGACCATTTCAGTCCATTATAATGGTTGAAGTAACTGTATTCAAACTGGTTATCTGGTTTTTGTAACTATACAGGAGGGCTCTAAATATCATCAGAGCAATTTATGTTACTAAAATATTATTTAAAATACACTTTAACACCATCCATCCTTACTGCAATTTTAAACAATCAGAAATCATTCATCTCTACAATCAATATAGGCGAACAGAAAAGCAAGATTCTGCAAGTTTCGGTCCAGTTGAACTATTCTCAAAATCATCAATGGGTTTTGCCTTGGCTGTCTTTAAAAAGTAACACATACATTTATTTGTCAGTCGTGGTCCAAACATATAAATGTCAATCTGTGGAATATGAAATGGAAATGAATGGGGACCGATGCTTATTTTGCTTTAATTCGGCCAATTTAGAAGATGCACTTAAATGCTTTCGGCTGAAATCTGTAGCATTCAACTAAAATTGAAGGGAATGGGTCACTCAAATGAAAAATCTGCTGAAAATGTACTTATCCTCAGTTCTTTATCAGTACAGATTTGAAGAAACGTAGCATTGCATCACTTGCTCACCAATGGGTCCTCTGCAGTGAATGGGTGCCGTCAGAATAAGAGTCCAAACAGCTGATAAAAACATCACAATAATCCACAACTAATGCATGCTTGTATATCATTAATATATTTTTGCTTTCTCTTGTGAAAAACAAATCTCGTCTGAATCATGGGAGAAATATGTTTAGTTTAAACACTGTTTACAGTCCAAAAGAGGTCTAATGAAATATGTGGGTGGATTTTGATGAGAGGACAACAGAGAATAGACTTCTTCATTGGAGGAAGCGTTATAATAGATTATGGACTCATATTTCGGCCAGAAATAATGGTTCCCAGATTTATTACGAACATACAGCTTTTTGTTTCACAAGATGTTAACTGATGGACTGGAGTGGTGTGGATTATCATGACGTTTTTATCAACTATTTGGACTCTCATTCTGACGGCACCCATTCACTTCAGAGCATCCATTAATGAGCGATGCTAGATTTTTGCCAAATATACAGAACATCTTGGGATGGCCTGAGTTGGAGTCAGTTGTCAGTTAATGAAATACTCCTTTAATTTCTATTTAACCCAGAACATTTTGAGAGGGGGAATGATAAATTACATTTAAGTGCATTTCCTATACTATGTTTTTGAGGTAAAACTCAAAAACCGACCTCGACGTTGAGTTGCCTTTGAACACACACTTCAGAAACAGAATATGAATTCACATGGAATATATTTACGATCCACACTGACTTCCCAAGCTATTCTATACAATCCGAAACGTAACCTTTGAAATCATTTCTTGATATTGTTCCCCTCAAAACATGATGAAAAAAATGTCAGATGTCAGTCAAACAGTAAGATCGGGAACTTTTTGTAATAAAAGCAAAGCATGTGCAATACATTAGTCCAGCTGAGAAGAAACAAACAAACATCTGCTTAATTGTGTTATCGTCACTGTAACTAGTAGAGCTTCATGCCCTTGTTAAGCCACAGTGACTCAGTAAGGCCAAGACAGAGCGCAGGAAACGAGTGAGTGTGTGTTTATCTGCATGTATTGTGAGAGAACGCGAGTGTCTGCATCATTTGTGTCGACTGAAGGCTCTGTACAGAGCGAAGCCCAGCATGGCAGCTATTGTGGTTCCCAGAGTCACACGCAGCCAGAAAGACGTGCTGCTCATGTCTGATCCGTTCAGGTGCCTGCAGACAGGAAGAGAGTTTAAATACACTCAGTATTGCTGATGACCTTGGTGACACACATCCAGCCAAGCAGGCTAATTTTAGTCTGGCATCTGCAAATCTTTGAAGTCAACAGGCAACGTTTCTAACCCATTTTATTCAACAGAAATATTGACTAGTGCCATGTGATATTCAATGAAAAAAGTAAGTCATTTTTTGTAAACACTGTAAAATGTAAAATATATGTACTTACGGGTACATGGCAGCCCAGGTGAGCTTGCTGTAAATGTGTGTGTGAGTGTGTGTGAGCAGCGTGGAGAATCGGAGAGGTGAAGGCAGCCGATGTTTATAGCAGAACTCAGACGGGCTCATCCCATGATGCTGTTTGACTTCTATCAGATCAGCTTTGGAGCCCACAACCACACACGGGATCCCACTGTCCATGTAGTGCTGCTACAGAGCAACAGCACACAAATACACTTCACTGAAAGTCATCGTTTACGCTTGTCCACTACTGACATTTCGGCATTTGTTCAATGTATAAAAAAATGTATACAGTAAAAACATACATATAATTTTTATATATTTAAATTGCATCACAGAAAAAAAGCTGCACTGTTTTCCATGAGTTAAGTCAACTTAAGCCTAACTAAAAGTGCATGAATTTCAGGAGAAATAAATAACTCGCATCATATATTATTCACTGACAGATATCAGGTTGTGCGAGGTCATTATGGTTTATTAAATCAGAGGGATGATCCAATCTTAATGTGGTTAATGAGTGAGGCGTGTGTCAGAGTTTGTCACACATTACTCCAGAACTAAAGCATCCTGTGCATGTGTGGAGGTTTCGTACCTTATAAATACTAGCGCAGTAGTTGAAGGAGTCCGGGTCGCTGACATCATACATGAGACACGCCACATCACACGCTGCGTCTGCTGCTTTTAGAAACTCTGTTTCCACGTCCACTTCCTCCAGCTGCGAGGAGTAACACACACGTCAGCCGGGAGCCAATAAACTAGGCTTTGTGTAAAGCTTGAGATGGCACTTACGATGAGGTACTTGTCCTGATTGGCTATTGAGACTGTGTTGATGGCGTATATTGTGGGGGGACCGGGGTCACGCTCGTTTCTCTGAAAAAACACAAAATAGATCATATTTGGTAGATCTAACCAAGACTATTGGGAGTGCAAAGTACATAAATATGACGTGGACAGAATATAAACTGTGGTTAGATACCAGAGGTAAAGCATGAAAACCTCTTTCTAGATTAAAACACAAGCACTATTTTGTAACCATATCAATATTACTCCTATCGTTTTATTTTTTATGTTTCATTGTACAATAATAATAATAAAAAAATATGATTATTTATGAAGAATATGATTATTTATAAAGACTTTTTTCATTGCATTCATAAAAATGTCAGATAGAAATGTATATATATTTAATTATTTAATATATTTTAATTGTATTTTATTTACAGAGTTAATAAAAATCTAACTGGTATATAAAAATATATAGAAATAAAAATATATTAAGCATTAAATATGTTCGGATTGTCTCTAATTAAACTGCATTTTTTATAGTGTTCATATAAATCTATAAAAATATCTAAATATTTGAAATACTATATATGTTTCTGATTGGATCTGATTTGAAGGCAGTTTGTTCTGATTGGCTTTATGTCGTATTCTGGAAAGTAAAATTACAAACAGTGGTTTTTCTTTCAAATCATTCGCTCACCTCAGTGCTCCGCTGCAGAAAAGCTTGGAGGAAGTCGGTCTTTCCTGTTCCGCGTGGACCGATCACTTTGCAGAGGAACACGGTGCGCTGGGTTTGTTTCTTCTCCAGATCCAATGCCTTTTCTCTTGTTACTAACATGCACAGAGAAAAAGACAGAAAGACTCTTCAGAATCCATCTGATCAAACACATGTGGGGTTTAAAGCAGGACTGTGAGAGGATCTCATTACCGGTGATGGCCGAGGTCTGGGACTCTCGCTCCATTAGAATGGGATACCCGAGGTGACCGAGATGCTCCAAACACCGGTGGACATCCAAATAAGCGGATAACCTGCGGTTTATTCAAGAACACATCAAATATAAAATCATAACTACCAAACTGGGTGAGTGTAATGATGATATTCCAATTAATTTAAGTGAATCGTTAACATACTGCGCAACATGTGACAAAAACATGACTCAAGAAGTGAATCAGAATTATACAGAACAACCCATGCAGCATGATTCACAAACAAACGACTCGTACTGATCCTTTTTAGTGAATCACAATTATACAGCACAACATGTGTAGTATTAGAACGGCACAATTAATCTAATTTTTACTCGCTATTACAATTATGGATGCCATAATTATGTAATATTTCAAAATGGCAATTAATCATTCAAAGTCCTCTTATGTTATTGTGCATGCTTAAGACGTGTTTTTTCATTCTACATATCATCTTAAGGGTTTTCCCCCATTATTTTAATTTTAGTTTTAGTATAACATTATAAAACCATATTTTACTTTTTTATAATTTGTAGAAACCAATCCCATGTATATTTGACATTTTAGGCTTAATACTACAGAAAGGCACTAAAGGTTTTTCAGTTAAGAGTGTTTTCAGCTTGTTTATTTTCATATAAAAATAAAGCACGCAGTTGCATCAAACAATGGTTTAAACATCATTCAATGTAAATTGTGAGAATCGTAATTAATAATCGCGATTACAATTTCAAGGGAATAATCGACGATTATGATTTTTGTCATAATCAAGTAGCCCTATGTAGTATGATTCAATTGTATTGACAGTTATGAACCGTTTTTTTTTGTGAATCATAAACATATGACACAACCAGTGTCTAATTCATGAAAAATGACTCGTACGAAGCAGTACTTTCTAGTGAATCATAAACAAACACTGCAGTGCTACCAGTGTTGTCTGATTCACAAGTAAATTATTGTTATGAACTGATTCTTTTAAGTGAATCATAAACATATAGTGCAATCAATGCAGCCTGATTCACAAACAAATGACTCTTATGAACTGATTCTTTTAAGCATACAGAGTGCAAACAGCATGGTCCAATTCACATTACTCTAACTCTTATTAACAGG
Source organism: Carassius auratus (assembly GCF_003368295.1). Taxonomy (NCBI): domain Eukaryota; kingdom Metazoa; phylum Chordata; class Actinopteri; order Cypriniformes; family Cyprinidae; genus Carassius; species Carassius auratus. The sequence goes on from NC_039266.1 coordinate 3,485,899, forward strand.
TTTTAATACAATCATAAATTAAACACTGTAGTCTGACTCACAATAAAATGACTCCTATGAAGCCGCTGTAGCCCGAATCGCAAACAAATGACTAACTTTTTTTTTTTTGAGTCCATCACAAACACACAGAGCAACCAGTCTCTGATTCTAGAAATTCTAGACTCTATTGCCCCTTTTCGGACTAAATCTATTAAACCTAAGGTGGATCCTTGGCTAAATGACACCACAAGGGCCCTTAGGCAACACTGTAGGCAAGCCGAACGAAAGTGGAAAAAGGACAAATTATTTTCTTCACTAGGTTTATTAAGAGACAGCCTAGCCACATACCAGAAGGCTGTGAAGGCGGCGAAGATGCACTATCTTTCTTCAGTCATAAATAGCAGTTGTCATGAACCTAGAGTTTTATTTAATACCATTAACTCTGTGTTGAATCCATGCACCTCTGATCCGACAGAGGTTTCAGTTAGTACATGTGAGAAATTTCTTGGTTATTTTACGGACAAAGTAGCAGCTGTCAGGCAAAACTGCAGTGCTAATTTTAACGTGTTTGTACCTGCTGCTCCGGTGCTTTCTGCTGTTTTTGAGGATTTTAAGCCAGTTTCACTTACACTGCTTTCTGAGGTAGTGCAGCACATGAAACCCACCAACTGTCCGTTAGACATTGTCCCAGCCAGGATAGTGAAAGAAGTTTTTAATACCGCCATTGGGTCAAGTTTACTCACTTTAATTAATTTGTGTCTTAGTCTAGGTTGTGTCCCAGCTGCATTTAAACATGCTGTGGTCAGGCCCCTACTTAAGAAACCAAATCTTGACCCTTCAGTGTTATCTAACTTTAGACCAGTTTCTCATCTGCCTTTTCTGTCAAAGGTTTTTGGAAAAAGTTGTTTTTATACAGTTACAAGCCTTTATGCAGAAAAATTCTGTCCTCGAAAAATTTCAGTCTGGTTTTAGATCACGTCACAGTACCGAGTCTGCACTGCTAAGAGTACATAATGATATTGCCTTGTCTGTGGATGCCGGGAGTCCTGCTGTGTTAGTGCTTTTGGACCTCACAGCAGCGTTCGATACGGTGGACCATGCAGTCCTCCTCTCTCGTCTTGAGCATTGTGTGGGCATTCGAGGTTTGGCACTTCAATGGTTTAGCTCCTATTTAGCAGATAGGAGCTTCTCTGTTATGATTGGTGAATGCTCCTCGTCGGCTGCTCCTCTTTCTTGTGGGGTACCCCAGGGTTCAATTCTTGGCCCAATCTTGTTTTCTTTATATATGTTGCCGTTAGGGAGTATTATAGGAAAGCACAATCTATCCTTTCACTGTTATGCTGATGACTTGCAGATTTATTTGCCTTTAAAACCGAATGATAATGTCTCACTAGACTCCCTACTTAGTTGTATCGATGATATTAGGATGTGGTTGTCACAAAATTTTCTTAGTTTAAATAATGAAAAAACGGAGTGTATCATCTTCGGCAACCCAAACGGTTCAGCGGTGACTTTGGGGGCTTTGGCTCCATACCTTAAGCCTGCTGTCAGAAATTTAGGGGTTACTTTTGATTGCGACATGAAATTTGACAAGCAAATCAGCAATATTGTCAAAATGAGTTTTTTTCAGCTTCGTCTTCTAGCTAAAGTTAAGCCTTTTCTTAATAGGCATGATCTAGAAAAGGTGATTCATGCTTTTATTAGTTCGAGGTTGGATTATTGTAATGCTCTCTATGTAGGTTTAAGTCAAGGCTCTATTGCACGACTTCAACTTGTGCAAAATGCTGCCGCTCGGTTTTTAACAAATACACCTAAGCGTGTACACATTACTCCTGTCCTCTATTCCTTACACTGGCTTCCAGTACAGTTTAGAATAGATTTTAAGATTTTGTTGTTCGTTTTTAAGGCCCTAAATGGCCGAGCACCGGAGTACATAAGTGAGATTTTAACCCTGCGTGAGCACAGCCGGTCGTTACGGTCTTCAAATCAACTGGTTTTAGAAGTCCCAAGGTCAAAGTACAAGCGTTGGGGTGATCAGGCGTTTGCAGTTGCTGCCCCAAGACTTTGGAACAAGTTACCCCCTGATATCCGTACAACTGCAGATGAAACTCTTTTTAGGTCTAAACTTAAAACCCACCTGTTTAGGATGGCTTTTAATACATAGTAGTGGTGACACAATTTCCCTCTTGCTGTTTTCTTTTTTGTTATATGTATTTATTGTATGATATGATGTTTATTGTATTCTATGATGTGAAGCACTTTGGATACCTGACAGTTGTTGTAAAGCGCTATACAAATAAATGTTGATTGATTGATTGATTGATTCACAAACAAATGACTCATTCGATCGAGTCATTTTAATGAATCATTCTAATGAGTTGCTGCATGATTCAATCCGTTGATTCACTGAAAGAATTCAACAACAGCAGTACTTCCAGTGATCAAATATATTAAACTAATCAAATCATAGTTGAATCAATATGAGAAATGTATATTACCAGAATATCATTATCAGAAACCAAATTGATTGTTTTTGATTCATTAATGAGAACAATGATCTATTTTGACTCACATCCACTGGCAGAAGAACCCGTGCTGTGAGATGTAGTTGTCGTCTGATAAGGAGACGTTACTGTACACCTCCGGGCCCCAGGGCATGTAGGGTAAAACACTAAACAGATTCTTCAGCTCAGCGGGGGAGAGCGCTGAATCCTTATCCTGCAGGAGGAGAGTCGCAACCATCAGCCGGACGGACCTCTAATCACGCAAAGTTGATTAGAGGATCAGATGTGAGAGCTCACCTCGTCGTACTTATCAAACAGCTTCTGGAGGAACTGATGACCCAGATGATTCAGCTCTGTCGAGCAACCCACCGATACTCGTAACCTGAAACACACACATACTGGTCACTTCAATACTGGATTTTGTTCATGCACTCACATGCTCTCACATGCACAGACGTACGGTGGATAGAGGTAGTCATCGGTCAACTCGAGCGTGTCATCGTAGCCGAATTTACGCAGGATGGTCCAGGTGGTTTCATGACGTCCCCTCTGGATAAAGAGAGTGTTCAAGAACAAGAAACCTATGGAAAACACACAAACACGTGTGTGAGAGTGAGTGAGTGAGCATCAGTAATTATGAATACATGCGTAAAGTGTGTTACCGTTGAGAGTGAGTCCGTTGTCCTGGACTCCATCACTGGTGTTCTTCCACACCACTGTCTTCACGTCCTCTAGAGCCTGAGGAGCCAGTGGGTTCCCGAAACATAATTTCTACAAACACAAACATTTTCATACAAATCAATGGTATATTTATGCATATTATTTGAATATGTTTACTTAGTGTTTAATTATAAGCAATTAACGACTCTTCACATGACAATCGGTTTGGAGAATGAATTTCATTAAGTACTGTAACTATAATGTATCAATTTGATAACTATGAGGGAATTTTTTTTAATGGTATATATATATATATATATATATATATATATATAGAGAGAGAGAGAGAGAGAGAGAGAGAGAGAGATAGATAGAGAGAGAGAGAGAGAAACAGATATAACAAACCTACTGAAAGTGTTAAAAACTAAGGAATTTAAAAAGTAAAAATGTTAACCTAAACTATATTTAAAAAAATTATTAAATTTTTTAATTAAAAAAATTACATTCAGAAATGTTACCTAAAATAAAAATTTTTTTACATTTAAATAAAAAAAAAATCATGTTCAAAAGTTCAAAAATGTTTAAAAGTACAATTTCAGATTTTTTTTTTTAAATCAGAAAATGACAAACGTTCCCTTTGCAATTAACCAACAAAATAAGTTTAGATTAAAAAAAACTCAAAAAAAAAAAAAAAAAAAACTCAAACCTAATTAGAAATATTACAAAAAGCAATACAAATGTAAGAAAATTAACTAAGAAAAAAACTACTGTATATTTGAAAATAATGACTATAAATGAAAACTGAAAATCTTAAAATAAAAACTAATTTAAATAGTACATAAATAAAACAAAAATATCACTTAAAGACAACAAAACAGCACAAAACTAAATTATTTGTTTTAATAAACCCATTTAAAGCTCTTAATAAAGGCCTCAGTAGTTTGTTTATGATTTAACAGTATGTGAGCGACCTCGGCTGTATTCATGGAGAGAGTTAGTTAAGTTAAAGTTTTCTAATTTGATCTTGGATAGCACTGTAAACTATTTCAGATTTCCACCATTGCTGGATGTTCATATTTGTCTGTAGACAAGATTTTGAGTCTGTCTTTCATAGGAAATTTCGCTGCGGATAAATCCAAGCATTGGCTCCTGCAGTGAAAACTGAACTATAATGAGGAATCTTTCTGATGGTTCACCACAAAGCCAGCTGAAACACGATCTTCAGTCTCTGACATCTGCAGAAATTGGGATTTATGATAGAAAACTTTCTCTAATACTTCAAAGTTGTTTGTGGTAATCATTTGTTTCTCATTAAATCCATGATTATGAATGTTTTTTTAATATGTCAGCAAGGAATACAACAAAAGTGTGCTTGACTTAGTACATTAAAATCAACTTTTATATTTTCCAGATGGGGTTTAATCCGCAATCTGAAGGGATGAATACTCTTTGATTTATTTATTTTTTTGTCTAAAGTGAAAAAACTGCTTGGTATGCCTGATTATATTTATTGGTGGATAACTTTGTTCTGAAGTTACTGATTCTCTTGTTTGCTCACCTGAAAGCAGTTGAGTTCAGCGTCACTGAGGATGTGATCATTATCCTGATCAGAGATACTGAAGATCCGACTCAGAGCTCGAACACACTGCGGCTTCAGCTGCACAACACACACACCAACATTCAGACTTCTTCTATAAACTCATAAGATGAAGCCTGGCAGACATGTAGCTCTGTGTGTGTGTGTGTGTGTGTGTGTACCTGCTTGTCTTCAGGGTCGTAGAGCGGAGCAGTCGGGTGCAGAACGGCCTTCTGGGCGTAATAAAAGAGCTCAGAAATATTCTTCAGATTCTTAGCTGAGCACTGCACACACAAATACATCATCATATATATTATATCATACATTCATAAACAGTATTTTTGGCCAAAGATGCCATCTAGGTAGAAAGCAGATTAGGTTTTATGAAAAAAACATTACATTTTTAATATTCAATACAGCATCAGTAACCAAAAACACAATTGGAGTTTCAATATAGACAAACCGCAACATTCACAAAGCAAACCATCCTCTTCAGTTTGCTAAATTAACTTGATATAACATATTTATATTCTCCATTTAGAAAAAGAATTCTTAAAGGTACAGCTGCAAAAACAGTGTCAGGTCAGAGAGCGGCTGAAAAATGTCTATAAAATGTATAGTTTGTGTGGAGAGCGGTTCGAACCTCTACACAGGTCTCAATCTCTGAAAACTGGTTCATGATTGGCAGGATGGTTTCCATGGAGCTGCCGGAGCGCAGGTCGGACTTGTTGCCCACGAGGATGATGGGAATCCTACGGCAACAAAAAGAGACATTTTTTATGGAACTCCTAAAAAATGCAGATGCACTGACGTAAGAACAGAAATCAAGAACATACTTGTTTCCTTTCTCAGCACCACCGTTCACCAGCGGGATCCACTTAGTCCTGATCTGAGAGAACAAACCGGATCAAATCAGTTCAGGGAAAATAAATAAAGAGACTAAATAATACAGATAATGTTCAATTGATAACCTTGTCAATGGTTTCCTCTTGTGTGACATCATAAACCACACACACAACATTGGCCTACAAATGAGAAAACAATCATTTCAAATTCATGTAATAATCACACACACACACATTTATTTAATCAAAAATAAATTAAAAATAGTAATATTTATGTTTATATTTAATACATAGTAAAATATTACTGATTCGATGCTCAAGAAATAATTCTTTACTTTTACTATAAATGTTGAAAATTACTATAAATGTTTTTGTTTAATAATATTCTTGTGGAAACGGTCATACACAACCATTAAAACATAATAATAAAAATAATCATTATTTAACTAAATAAAAGATTTTCCTCAGAAGCGATGCATTAAAGTGATGAAAAGTGACAGTAACAACATTTATCATGTTACCAGACGTTTCTATTTCAAATAAATGCTGTTCTTTCGAACTTTCTATTCGTCAAAGAATCCTGAAAAAAACAAGGCATCATGGTTTCCATAAAAATATGAAGCAGCACAACAATGTTTTCAACATTTATAATAATCAGAAATGTATCTTGAGCAGCAAATCATCATGTTAGAATAATTTCTGAAGATCATGTGACACTGAAGACTGGAGTAATGATGCTGAAAATACAGCTTCGGTCACAACAATAAATCACATTTCAAAATATATTCATATATAATACACTTGTTTTACATTTGAATAATATTTTACTGTTATTATTGTATTTTTGTCAAATTAATGCAGTTGTGGTTACAGCTGGTTAGGACAAAAACTATTAATATCATGAAAAAGACGTGATTTAATGTTTGTTATACACAGACAAGATCAGGAGGATCCTCACCTTCACGATTTCCTCCCGCAAAACTTCATCAGACTGTTCACTTTCTGTAGAGAGATAATAAGTGTTAATAAAATACTACAGGGAACATATTATATCATTCGACGCACGCACACACACCTGAATAGTCGACTATATGTGTGGGCACTTTCTCAGGCGTGACGTCGGCTGGTATGGTGATCTCTTCTGCTCGGAGAGGAACCTGACGACACAAACACATCACGAGCGTCATCTTACTGCATCAGAGAAACACACACCAGAGAGGCTCATGGGTAAACTCACCTTCTCGGGAAACTCCTCTCCAACCAGAGACATGATGAGAGAGGTCTTTCCCACTTTGGCTACAGGGAAACAAAGGATGGGAAAATATGAAATCTCAATAAAAACGTTCCCAGAGTTTATATGACTCCAGCCACTGCTGTGATTTCGAGTGTTTCCAATCCTTCACACGTGATGTATCGGGGTAAAACTCTACTTCTGTAACTTCTATAATTGTTGTTATAAATGTATCATGGTTTGCACAAAAATATGTAGCGGCACAGCTGTTTTCTACGACGGCGTTTTAGTGTCACGTTGAATTTTTTTTCTCTAAGATTACGAGATTAAAGTCGTAAAATTTTGAGAATAAAACTGAAATATTACGTGAATAAAGTCGAAATGTTTTGAGAATAAAGTCGTAATACTACGAGAATAAAGTTGAAATAATATGAGATTAAAGTTGAAATATTAAGAGAGTAAAGTCGAAATAATACAAGAATAAAGTCTAAATATTTCGTGTAAAAAGCCGAAATATTATGAGAATAAAGCCGAAATGTTTTGAGAATAAAGTAAACATTTTTCCTGAATACATTTTCACATATTTGGAAATTTCACAAAGAAAACTGTTTAATTTAATTAATTGTTTCACATAAATACATCGATCTGATCATTAAAGAACTTTAAAAACACATTATTGTAAGACACATAATTTGATGTAATATGACTTTATTCTCTAAGTATTTTGACTTTATTCTCGAAATGTTAAAACTTTATTCTTGTATTATTTTGACTTTATTCTCAAAACATTTAGACTTTATTCTTGTATTATTTTGACTATACTCTTAATATATCAACTTTAATCTCAGACTTTTTTTTTCTTCAACGTGGCACTAAAACACCGTTGTAGTTTTCAACATTGATAATATTATTAAATGTTTCTTGAGCAGCAAATCAGCATATCAGTTTCTGAAGGATATATTTCCATCCACAGTATTGTTATCAGAGTTTCTCTGTGAATACGTGCATTGTGTCACAGGTGCTGCAGGATCTGTTTACTCTTCAGCTTCTTTTGATGTTTGACTAGGCACAAACTCCACACCTTGATAGTTACCATGCCAACACCTTCATTATTAATCACTGGCCGAACAATCAATGAACAGATTTCCCCATTCATATACTAACACACACACAAATATTATATATATATATAACTACATGAAATAAATCTAAGCAAAATTACTAACAAAACCTTCATGCAAAACAAATAATAAAGTGGCAAATAAATATACTACCGTCTACTAAATACAGTGCACATGAAAGTGTGTAATAAGTTTTAATATGCATTTATCTGAATATGTATCACCTGCAAATATCTACTAAATAAAGCAGGTGTTTAATTAACCGATATTTACTGTCTAATTACATTTCTGAACTGTCATTGGCCTGTTTAAACAACATGCTAAATATATAATGAAGTACATGTTCGTGTGTTCTGATTTAACATACAAAACTTATAAATAGAGCACTAAATGAGTCGATAATTCTAGAGATCAGCGCGTTTACTTCAAATCATTTCTACAGCAGTTCAAGGTGAGGTTTAGCGCTCTCTAATCATGCTAACTTTCATTAAACTCTCACGTTTTAATTCCCTTGATATTTAAGAGAAGCAATATCTTACGTTCCCCCAACATCAGAATCCGGACATCGCGTTTCATTTCAACCCGCTCTCTATTGAACTTTCGGTAAACTTCAAATTCAATTCAAAGCTCGGTGCTGCTAGTTTCTGGCTAGCCCCATTACATCCAAAGAAACTGTCACCGCTACAGACTTCCGGTTGGAGCCCAAATGGAGCGCCCTCTACCGTTCATTTCCTTCGCTTTTTCTTTGTTTTTATTTATTTATGGTCTACTTATTTATGGTCTATTTATGGTCTACTTTCCCATTATAAATACATTATACATATAAATAAATATATTTCTAAAAATAAATAATAAACAGTTATGCTAATAAAGCTTTTTTGACTCTTGACTCTTACAAAAAGGGGGGTTAAATAATGATTACCTTGGATATATTGCTCAGTGTTTTTAAGAAATTTGTGGAAAATACATAGTAATTCCACTAAAAGCATTTAAATACAACAGTTCATATAGTAAAAGGTTCAAATATAAAATATCTATATGAAGATAGATAGATAGATAGATGGATGGATGGATGGATGGATGAAAGGATAGACGGATGGATTGATGGATAGATGGATGGAAGGATAGATGGATGGATGGAAGGATAGATGGATGGATGGACAGATAGATAGATAGATAGATAGATAGAAGGATGGAAGGATGGACGGACAGACGGACAGATAGATAGAAGGATGGATGGACAGATAGATAGATAGATAGATAGTAATGGCCTTATTTAATGCAACGTGAGTGCTTCAGTTTTTATGAATTTTATTTCTGAGGCTCAAAGTGCATAACAATTTCAAAGACTTTCTTACTAGCAAAATCATTTTAGACCGTGTAAAAGTATAAAAACTGACAACCAACTTTATCCAAGTGTATCAATAACATTAAAAACAAATAAAAACTCATGAGATTTAAACTTAAAGTCATGCTAACTGGATGTAAACATGGCAAAACTTCTCTGCTACATCAATGCAACATTTCTACTAAACAGAAAAACTAACTCTGACTCAGGGCTCAACCTATGAAACTCTCGCATTAGTGTTGTGTCAGCTCTATAATCCGTGTACAGTCCACAGGAAGAGCTCATTATGAGCAGCAGTGAAGAGCTGAGATCCAGACCAGCTGAAGCTGCACATGTGAACCGAGTCACTGTGACACGTGAAATCCTGAAAACGCCCGCTGGACGAATGAATCAGCTTCAGGACGCGCTCTGAAACACAAAGCATCACCGGAATATAACTATAGAATTCAAAAGACTTTCCTTCTTATGCTTTAAAGTAAAACAGCACACTAACGGTTTGATCCAACAGCGATCAGTCTTCCAGTTGAACAGAGACCGAGACAGAGCGCCCAATCAGCAAGAGAGATCGTCCTCAAAACCTGGAACACAAAAACACACACAGAACCAATGACATGACTTGGCCAATAAAAGTGTGTGGAGAGTACACAGTCATGGGCAGAAAGGCCAATAGCAAGTGTTTCAGTACCTGTTTCTTGTAAAGGCAGTAAAAGATGATCTCTTTTTCCACAGCGTAGCCCGTATAGACCACCGTTCCTCTCTCGCTGGGGCTGAACGCAGCCAAACTGGGTGGTAAAGCCAGAGCATCCTGATTAAAAAGACAAAACAAGTTACTTCTTAGTCTTTTCAACTACAATAAACACATTGAATAATCAGAGCAGCTCAATGAGATAAGTGTAAACAATATACAAACAAGTTCGAAGTATATTTATTGGCCCTAATGCTTATGAATATTAATTACCTTTGGTGAGGTGGGTGCTGGAAATGTCAGCCAATCAAGCAGCTCGCATTTATCCTTCATCCAATCAGCAGCCCAGATGCTGACACGCCTGTCTGCGCTTACAGCCAACCAGAGCTCATTTCCGTCCAGGCCAAACTCCTTATACTAGTAGACATTTTATATGAGCACACATGACATCACTCAGCAGCCAGTGCTACACGGTTTTGGGGTTGGGATCAAATTGGGAGTTTTCTGATTAAAATGTGATTTAAAATGCAATAAAAATATGCTCCGGGTTTGCTGGGCTTGTTTGTAGGGCTGCACAATCTGTTAAAAAATGATTATTTATCAAACTTACTATATTAATAATAATAATAATTATTATTATTAACAATAATAACAAATTATTTTATTTTATATAGCATCATTACTAAATACTGGCCAACAAAAAAGTTATTGTATATTAAAATCACTATAATTAATAACAATAATACATTATTGTTATTGCTATTATTACAAACTAACAAAAATATATAAAATAATAAGAAGTTTTACTATTGTAATACTTCACTGTAAAATACAAAAATTACTATTTAAGAAAATGTATATCAATATTACTATAATTATTAATATTATTACTGTTAATAATAATATCATCAATTTATTATTCATTATAATTATTATTACTATTACTGAATAAAAATATTAAAATTAGAACTGTTACTACTTTAATACTTCACTGTAAAATAAAGAAAAATAAAATATTTCACAGTACATCTGCTGCACAATACTTATATGCACGGCTGTGCTAAACTCTTCATGTTCAAAAGCTAAACCATTGTGAGCAGATTGCATTGAAAAGCTTCATTTTGAAACACACAGCACATATATTTAATGAAATCACAGCCTTTAAGATAACAGCATTAAGCTATATTATGATCCTGGTATGATCTTTATTTCAGTTGCGTTACAATGACCCTGTAAGTCTTTGGACACTTAAGTCACACTTTAAAATATGACAATGTTATTAAGTATCTGTATCTTTGTATCTCAAAACTGCAGAATCATTTTCCTTCACTAAATTTAACTTTTCGTCTTCATAATATAATAATTTCATGTATTTTTAAGCACGACTTCATATTTTCTAGGTATGGCCCACAATTCCACATCATACACAATGTTGAGTCATTTGCCTTGCAAAACTGAAAACCACAAAATCAAACACACAAGCACGAACCTGTTTGCTGGTGCACTGCACTGTAGTTATGGGCGCCCCCTTGTGGTCCCGGATGGTGCGTACAGTGACTCCAGTGACGGGACTGCTGACAGTAATGAGACCATCACGACCACCAGACAGCAGCACATGACCTACACATTCACACACATGCATATAGTGAACACAAACACATAAACGCTCACAAAGACACTAAGCACACACACACACTCACCATAGTGAGAGTACTGCAGCGCACACACAGACACAGGCTGAGGTTGTAGTTTCAGCTCCATCTCGGCCGACTCCAGACTGAAGATCCTCACAGTCCCGTCACTGTAACCGCCCGCAACACACACACGCCCGGTGGGCTCATACACACCCCTCGGAGGAGACCAACACACACACTCACAGCTCTGCCACACAGAGAAACATACAGAGACACAAATAATCAATTAACTGCAA